>NW_013666134.1:337436-341174 GCF_000517525.1 Limulus polyphemus
GTGGCCTAACCAGTGACCTGTACAATGAAAGTATAACCTCTTTAGTCTTTTATTCAATATTTCTATAGATACAACCTAAAATCCTGTTTCCCTACCACTAGCAACAACACACTGCTTGGATGGCTTAAGAGACTGATCAACTATTACACCAAGATCCCTTTCCTTCATAACACTGTTAAGGTTATTCCCATCCAAATTATACTTATAATTATGATAACCCACATGTATTTATTTGCCCAACTCACTAAATGATCTATATCCTTCTGTAATTCAGCAGCATCCTCTTCACAGCTAGCAACACACAAGACCTTAATATAATCTGCAAATTTAAGTAATTTATTGACTATCCCTTCATCTATGTCATTAATGTAAATCAAAAAGAGCAAAGGTCCTGAGACTGAGCCCTGAGGTGCCCCACTTGTAACATTAATCCAGTTTGACTGAACTCCATTTGTAACAACTCTCTACTTTCTTCCATCTAGCCACTCTTCTAGCCAATTTGCTAACTTATCCCCCACACCTATAGATAATTTTTACAAACCTTTTATGTGGCATCTTGTCAAATGCTTTCTGAAAATTCAGATACACCCAATCTACACCCTCACCCTCATCTACATAAGTAGTAACCTTCATGTACAACACTCCCTATATGTCTACCTCAATTTCTAAAGTAAAATGGCTCACTTTTTAAAATAATTTGAGACAAAGCAATTTGAAATGCAATGTAAATTTTCTCTGCTTCTGTGTTTTACTGAAAAATGTCTTCTTCTTAACATCCTCACTGTCAAATGTTTGTCTGGTATAAATGCAGATATTACCATTCTGTCCTAACAGTGATAGAGATTTGTATAATCATGTAATGATACATTTTCCCATTACTGTGCCATTCTGTATATTTGTTATTGTTTTGTTCCAACAGCTAAATAATTTTATGAAATTTTTGATCTACATTTCAGCAAGTATTTCAAAAGCCAGTTATACCAGATGAAGGTTATCAATGGAAAGCTCAAAACATTTTTAATTCTATAAATCTTGTTTCATCTGTACACCAAAACTCTGAACTCAATAGACAAAATCCCACAAGAAATCTAGTATCTCCTTCAGCTGATCAAAATGAACTACAAGTGAATAATAGGTTACCAACAGCCACCTTATTTCAGAAATCTCAAGGTACAAAGAAAGTTTCTTATTTGTTGCTAAACATGTACACATGTATGTATTAGTTAATATATTTATTCTAATCCTGAAAAGATTAATGCAGTTAGAAAGGTTATCAGGACTTGTATGGAGTAAAACTGGTTCTAGTTCTATCTGTTATTTGTTTTGTTTTTTTGTACAAGAATTTACATTTATGATATGCTTACATATTTATACTGAGAATTATTATAAAAGACATGTAGTTTAAAATGAAAAATGCTTTCATGTAGATAAATAAGCTAAGTATGCTTAAAAGTTTAGCATTTGTATTGTGTAAATTTGTAAACAATACAACCATAGCCATGACTGGTTTATTTATTTAATTTAATGTGTTTTACGTTGTATATGTGTTTCAGAACAGCAAACTACTGAAAATGTTGCCAGTTCACAGTAAAAACTTGACTGTATGGGTACAGGAGATATTTAAGTAATTCAACTTAGTATGTGAGAATGTGTTTGTTGGATCATTTGATTTAATGTAATGGGTACTTGAATTTAAAATCAAAAACTTTTATTTATTTATTTTTATGCATAAAATATTAATATTTATTCATGAAACAATAAATATAATTTATTGTCTTTTTTTTTGGTAGGGTGAGTGTATCTGAAATTAAGCTGAATCATAACTAAAAGCGTATTTTTATGTGGCTTAAATGAGAAAATAAATATTTTTTGAATATTACTTGGTACATTTCCATGACTACAGAAGTGCAGGTTCCTAGAGATGCAGTTTTGGTGGATCAAAAAGTTACAGTTGAAGGAAACAAGATGCACACTGATAGCTATTATGCTCTTCCAACACGTGAAGTCATCTTAAACAAGAAAACAATTTTAGCTCCACCAAAGTATAAATTCATTGGCCCTGTTGAAAAGGGAATCCCAGTAGGATTACGAACTGTAAGTACCTTTCTTTTTGCTTTGATGCTATTCTTAATAAGAGATATTTAAAATATTTCAGCCAGTTTGATATACTTAACACTATAAATAGCTTGCTTACATTCAGGATTGAAATAAAAAAAAAACAGTAGAGGTATTCAGCTGGGTGACATGGACCTGTTTTTGAAAAAGAAAAAACTCTATGTATAAACATAAAAAATGACAAAGCAGCCCAAATAAGTCCCGGTACTAGTACCACCTTAAAAAATAAGTTCCAGTATTCAGTACTGGTAAGTACCGACAGAATTTCACCCCTGCTTACGTTAATCCAGAAAATAAATAATCACTGAAAATAATAAAATCGATTTTAGTTTTAGTTCACAAAAGATCATGATAATGAATAAATAAATGTAATATTCATTGGTGTTTGATCATGAAAATGTAATGAAATAACATAAATCTAAAAGTATAAAACCATTGTTGATCAACCAAAGTTGATTACTTTGTTGAATTTAATAATAGGGATTAAAATGTTCAGTTTAATAAAAGAATAAAAGTAGCAAATGTTTCTTTTTAATGATTTGTAGGCCATTATATTGTTTCCCAATGATATTATTCACTTTTTTGTATCATAAAAAAACAGCAAATACTCAGTTGTGAAAAGTGTATTTTGTTAAGCTGATTGTTTTTGTTATTGTTCAATAAGAAAGCTAATTCTATGTTGTTTTTTTTATTTTCAGAATGTTAAAAAGGAACATGCTAGTGATTGGTACAAATCTATGTTTCGATCACTGCACAAATACAATGAACCTAACAGTAAGTACAAATATATGTACCGATCACTGCTGTGACTTAATGACTATAGCAGTACCAAAAATATATTTTCCAATCACTGCATTGATCTAGTGAAATTAACAGTACTTATAAATCAAACAAACTGGATTAGGTGTGTATGTTCTTTATCGTTTTTGAACTTAAAAGTTTCAAATGTTTATACATAACAATGGAAGTTTTTTTTTGTCTTGTTAGCACCCAAAATTATCAAATTTTGTATGCATAATAATGGAAAGTTTTTAAAATGTAAGTGCCAAAGTTTTTAAATGTGTTATGCACATTAATGGAACGTTTTTCTAACTAGTGTGATCAAATGATTTATACATAATAGAGGGTAATTTTTTTAAACTGTTTAGCATCCAAAGTGGTAAAATGTTTTTAACTTGTTAGTACCTAAAGTTTTGGAATGCATAATGAAGCGTTTTTTTAACTTGTCAAAAACTCAAACTGTTATAATATCTTGTACATGTATAATTCTTTTCCTACTCTTCTTTGAATATTAAGATTTGCTTAGTATATGTAAACATAAATTAATTGCTGTGTAAACACACTAAATATTTTGGTGGATACATAATTAAAAAAGTTTGTAATTTATTACAGATCAAGTTTCCCATGCTAGTGGTTACATGTCTGAGCCTGAGCTGGATAGAGAAGGTAAGGATCCATCCAATTATCTTCATGTTATACTTTACAGTTTGAAAATAGACTTTATTTTTTACTTTTCAAAAAGTAACACTTAGTTTTTTATATTGTTGCGTATCTAGTCATTTGTTAATTCCCCATAGAAATTCTTTCTGAGAAACTTCAGCGATACAAGTCCTTTCTTAAATA
>NW_013666134.1:341184-356623 GCF_000517525.1 Limulus polyphemus
TATAAACACACGCTATAATTCACAACGATACACACACTTTACTTATGGTGCCTACTACTCGCTTGACTCAATTATCTATCTCTATATCTGTCTATCTGCAATTTCTCTATCTATGCCATCCCATCTCGCTTTATTTGCCGGGTTTATATACTAAAATAGAGGGCGCCTGGAAAAAACTAGAGTTGCCAGGAAAAGTCATGATCCTTCTAGAAACTCATGACGTGTTACCAGTGTCACGTGACTTCCACTGCCATAACAATATATATATACACCTGTACCTTAATTCAACTTTAAGAAATCTAGGGAAATTTCCTTTATTACATTGGTAATTCAAGTGATATTCCACAGACATTGCAGATTTAAAGTCATTATGAATTCCAAAGTGGCATATGAATTAAAGTTATTTAAACTTTAAAGCAAAATATATATTTGTAACCAAGGTGTATTTAGTGTTTACTCAAAATATAGTTGATAAACAGTAGTTCTCATTGTTTCTAATTAACAGTGAAAATTAAACGGTTCTACGTCTAAGTTTTTCAAAACCATAATTTGACCCTAATGCCATATTCTCCATATTACATATGGTCTGTTGCACAAAAAACTAATAAAACCTAGTGCTTTTAACAGGTTGACCTGTGTAGAAGTAGCATAAAGTTTTATTACGCATATTTTAATTGGGGTTTACCAAATTAGTGATCCTATGTGTTGTTTACTATCATAATATACAGTAAATCTATGGTGTATTAAATAATCTTGATTGAGTGATTGTTTGCCATCAAACTTTCCAACATATGATACTATGCTTGAAAATGCTTAAACCAACTCAGTCCCACTCTCCTTTGCATGCCTTCTGGAATCCATCAACAGTATGTGGTATTTTTAAAGACCTTTGAAGTAATCCACAAGCACAGTGATTTCACAAGTAGGATGAAAATTGGAATAACTTTTTTTCTAGTCTGAACTTTCATAATTAATCAAACATTTGCTTATAATTTCTTATTCGTATGTCTAGGAGGTCTTATTTTCAAATCTTTTGTTTCAACTGTTTGGTAAAATTTCCATACAGACAGCATCTTTTTCTGGTAAATTGATTCATCACATTTTCTCATGTGGCTAAGAGATCATTTTGAGATCACTCTCTTCATCAGTATTTTATCATTGTAGTTTATTTTTGTGACAGCTGTAAAGCCATGGCAACCTGTGCTGTTACTAGCTATAGTGACTGTAGAAAATATTGTTTGAAGTATTCCTTTCAGAGATGTAAAGTGGAAAAAGCTCATCCACACAAACTACATTCCTTTTTCTTGTTGCAGCTTTTTCTTAAATATATTTTCTTTATAGTTGAAGAAATCATGTGGCATTCATTTGTGAGGACCCCTCGGGGTGTGGATTTGTCCTCAAAATGTAATTTGTTTTGTTATATTTTCTCATTTGTGCATGTGTAGTGATTTTTTTGCATTACAACTTAATGTGCAATAAATACAGTGTATGGACAGAGCCAGCCCTTTCAGTATTTAAAAAAATATCTTTGTTTAATTGTACTATTACACAATAGCCTTTCATATTTTGTAGAACTGAATGAATATAATAACCTTGTTTGGTATGATTATGAACCTTTTCCATCATTTTCTCAGTCATGATCTGAGTAGGTTTTTTTGCTCTTTCATAAGTATGAAATACATGTGGAATAATGAATTTTGTAGCTACAGATATATTTTTGTTTTGCTAGCATTTAAGTAATTCATAGTCATGTTAAAATTACTCACATAAAGTGAAAGCTGTGCTCTACTCTTATAATGGAAAATTAGTTTAACTTTTAAGTTCCTTTGTCCTCTCAGCAATCTGTATATGTGATTTGACTGTTTTGTGAATATTTGCTTCAGTAAGTTTCACAAGTGCTGATGCAAAGACCTTATTTTCAGTGTTAAAAGTAAAATGAAAGCTTATATCAAATACTGTACAAATAAAACTAATGTATGTAGCTTACACTTTGAGAAAACAAGTTTTCTGTTTTTTTACTAAAAGTTCAATAGTAGAATGATTGTCTGTAGCACAAATAACTTTATTTGCATGTGGGTTTCGTAAGATCGCTCATGATCAGGTATATTTTAATACATTATATATGCTAGTATATATTATGGAGAGTTTTTCACATTTTTAAAGAATCATTTGTATACTAATATAGTGCCACAAATACAGATTATGGTACTATAGGCAACAGGTTTAGCACACATATATTTGATTTACAGAGAATTCTAAATCATTTGACAGTTCAATTCCATCATGGGTAGTTTATGGCAGAAGAAATATGTTACAGTTCTTTTTAAGGAAGGAATGATATTCATGCAGCAAAACTTACCTAGACAGCATTCCATTGTATGACTTCCATTACCATTGCCCAGTTTACAGGGTGGTTGTCCAGGAATTCAACTGTTACCCACAAAGTGACCAATAACAAGTTTCACATATTCCAATAAACTGTGCTCAAGATAATCCAAAAAGATCTTACCTTTGTAAGGAAAATACAAACCATGAGTTCTCAAGCTGCTCCCCAGAAACATTGGTGAGAAAAAAACAAACTGTAGAACACTGTACCCAAGATACCTTGCATATGAAAGATGGACATTTCTTCCAGCATTTGATGAGGTCTGGGTGCACTTTAATGATTTGAACAAGAAATGCATGATTTTCTTCTAGCCATAAGGTGATAAGGACATTCAAACACAGTGCAGAGAATGTAAAGGAATTTTTTAATTGTGCTTTATGGTTGCTGCAAGTGTTTCTTTTAATGGGAAGGTTAAATTTCAGAGTGCACATTTATAAAGCAGAAATAAACCAGTTAATGTATGTCAGGAGAACATACTGATGTTAATTATGGGAGATGAAATTCCTGTACTGTATAGCCAGGATGCTAAAAAGACATGGCTATGTCAGGATAAAGTATCAAGTTACATGTCTAAGTGTACAATAGTATTTTTATGAATTATGAAGAATGAAACCATTGTACAACCTATTTCCTTCTGTTTTTCTTAAATGTAGTTTGAAATTGTTTTTGCCATCCTTCACAGCGTTTATTGTGATGGAAACTGAGATATTGGACAGTAGTGTGTTATTATGACCATCAGAACACATTAAGGATGGTAAGATTGGCCCACCAAGCACACCAAAGATGGTAAAGAAGTTCATGAGCTTACGGGGTACTTTAAGAATGGTAAAAAAGTTCAGGGGATCTGAAACAACAATCTTACGAAGTGCAATTAACTCTTCCCATGAACCATTTTATTTTATGTGTAAGAATACAAAACTAGTAAAATCATTTTATTTTATTAAATAAGAATACAATTTAAACATCTACTTGAAAGTTTTTCAACTTATACTTTCTGAGGAAATGGGAAATATATATATATGATCTCTCCTTAGTTTAATTTGTTAAAGTGTTACTTTAACATGAAAGGACAAACTGTTATTACTTAATACAATTTATCATTGATATTTAACACAGGACTGATAACCTTTAATTGAAGGTAGAAAACTAATATTTCTTAATATAAAACAGTCGACTATTTAACACTAGAAATAGAAAGTATTAATGTTTAACACAAGAAACAATAAATTATTACTGTCTAATGAAATCAGGAGATTAAACTATGTAAGGAAAGTAAACTGTTACTGATTCAGCCCAAGAAAATGTATGATTCTTATGTCCTCAAATCAATTTAGATGATCGTGCTCACCAATCCAAGTACACCACCATTGATAATCGACGTCGCCCAGCTATGGAGATCAACCAAGAATCACGTTCACATACCCTTCCACGGGGAATCCATCAGTAAGTTTGTCCCTTTTTAAATGAACAACCTAAAAGGTACTATTTATGTGATGATACAAACATACCTCTAGTATTCTAATTCTTCTATAAATTGAGATACGTAATAAACCTTGATGTTTTGTGAAGTTTGAAAAAAATACCTTGTCAGAACCAAGTATCCTTTTCAGGCTGCTTTAACACACATACAATCTTGTGGTAATAGCAGTTTTAAAAACAGACATGTACTTTGTGAGTTGAAATCTGTTATCAGGTAAAATGACTAAGAGCATATATAACTTTAAATAGTAACCAAAACAAGAAGTTCATATCCATGTTCAGGAAGTTTTAGGTGTAAAATAAATATGTTTGAAAAGTTTTCTAAGCTTTGTTTATTATGAAAGTTAGAAATAAATAAAATGTTAACACTGAGAATTGTAATTATAGATGACTTCATAGTGATATTGAAGTGTTTACAAATCTAAGGCAGCATATAGATTAGATGAAGTAATTGTTGAGAGAGTAAGGAAGATTGTTGTTACGATGCAACAGTAGTAAGAATGAGAATATTGCTGTATTCAATCTGAGCCCTTTTTCTTGAATCTTGAAAATTTTAATTTTACTTTAATTTATTTTTAATTGCCCAACACCACCTACATTCAGTTGCCAGATACGAAATAACATATTTGCACTCTAATCTGGGCACATAAAGTAGTATTTTTTTCCTCATTGGTATATCAGATTGTAATTTCTAATGATACACCTTCTTGCGTCATTGTTCTAACGTGGATAGGATGGGGATTTTAACTATCATGTGCATATTCTGTAGCTAAGTTACACTGAGAGTAAGGAATCTTAGTTGCAGTGCTGGCTAACTTTATTGGCAGAGTTTATCTTTTATTGTTTGGTTATATAGATTCCTGATCATTTAAAGTAAAAACATGTTTTGTATTTTTCTTTGCTGAGCTTTTAATATTAAAAGAAAATTAAGCTGCTATTTTTTTTTTTTAGCTTAGACAATTCAGTATGAAACTGTTTCAATTTATTTATGTAGGATTCTTTTTGAACACACAAGCTAGACAATTAACTTTTAAGTTGGGCACACAACAATTGCTTTGAACTCTTACACATAAGTGATATACAGTTTATCTAATCCAATAAATTTATAACATAACCGTGGTTATCTTTTTTTTGTACTTCAAGATCTAACCCTAAGCCATCTCCTTCACCTAAAACCTCATCAGAAGTGTACAAGAACCAGCCAAGAAATATAAGAGGGTACTCACCTGGGAATGCATTTTTGTCTGAGAAGGAAACTAACTTGGTAAGATAGTGGAATAAAGTTTGTAGCTCTCCTTTTGTGTGAATAATTATCAGGAATTAGAAGCTAGAAATAGTTTTTTCAAACTAAATTTACAGGACATAAACATATATTTGATTTATTATATATGTACTTGAATTTTTAAATTTATCTTGAAGAATTAATGAGTTCAAGACCTGTTGCACTCATTAGTTTTACCAATGCCTTAGGCACATAGAGTTAATTTTCTTTTTACCCTAGCATTTAATTACATTATAATTTAACTTTCATCTAAAAGAAAGAAATTTTATTGTTATTGTTGAGGCAATTCTTGATAACTCTGGATCAAGAACTTTGCAATATTTAGAAAATACACAAAGACAAAATTATGGATGGTGCAGGACACATAATATTTTTCAACAGTTAGCTAAAAAAGACAGTGTATTGTTTCCTGCTACTGGAACAGTCACTTTATTCCTGGTTTTGGAGATAGGCAGTTTGGTTTGGGGCTTAGAGAGGCCAAACTTTGTGTTTAATAACTGAAAATTAGAACACAAGCTCCAGATTTACATTTCATTTATTTGTTTGTGTTGATTTAAAAAAAAAAGATATACATATATAATTTATTCTTTGTTATGTGGTGATTCATAACATCACATACAAATGTTTGAATTGATCCTGGTTTACTTGGTTCTTATATACTGCTTGTTACTTCAGAGAAGGCAAGTAGTGAGTGTTACTACAAATTCAATATTCAATAGTTTTTGCAACTATAAATGATCAAAGGAATGAACAGATACTTTTCATGTACCACCTATTTTCTGTATCATTATCATGTTAAGGGAGAATGCATGCATACGTGAAGTTTTACAACATAACTAACAGATTGAGTGGAACGATCAAGGTAAATACACTTTTTTTTATATATGCAATACAGGTAACAGGAAAGAACAGTTGTTAGGGTTTCAACCATTAAAACAAGCACAGATATACTGTACACACAGGTACCAGTGAAATATAAAGATCGAGCAAGATAAATAAATACCTAGGTCAGGAAACTACATATTAGATACATCAGGTTAGAATGGAATATAAAATTAATTTTAGCACTTAGCTTATGGAGTCATAATCACAGTTATATACCATATTATCTATCTATATCCAAAATATATGTACACCTTAAATGCTATAGATTAACACACAATTCCATATGTGTTGATAATTTGATGAATGATTACAGAAATAATTAAACTGGTATATTATGAAATTGTCTAATCTAATTCTGTTATTTAAAAAAGATGAAAATCAGACTTAAGTGGCTTTTGTAAGTCAAATTTATATTTAATTTAACTGTCTTCTTGACATCCGTTCTGTCTGATTAATACAACATTCCTGCATTTCTTTTCCATTGTTTGATAATAAGCCATTTTGTTGCATTTAATATACAATATAAACTAATTTCTATTTTTACTGAATAACAGAACCAAGACAAAATTAAAGTTAATGAATTTACAGAACATTTAGAACAATTTCATCAATTACCTCCTGAATACATAATGTATTAAATATGTATTGTTCAAGGGAAAACCAAATTTGTTAATCATTAGTACTTCTATTTGTAGTGTCGATCAATGTTTCACTACGTTTTTTTTTATGTATTTTTTTCTAGCTTGCCAGCCAGTCTTTGTCTCCTCAGGACCAGCCTACACCACTTAAGTAAGTGAGTTTAAGTTTAGTATGAGAGTGTAGATAGATACCACTTATAAATAAAGCAACAAAATACAACATCAACCCTTTAATAAATTTTTATATACAAATACTGAAAGTCTTGTATTATTCATTCAGCTATTCAAATAAAGACAAATTATGTATTCAATTGAATAAATAGTAAAAATCCAAACAGACAACTGAATAAGGCTTGATCCTTACGTAATGTAACCTGTGTACATTTTTTATATGTAAGAACGGAACTTGTATCTTTGGTTTCCATATAATGTCCATTTTGTTTTTACATTGAAAGTTTTCAAATAACTGTAGAAAGGAAATAACGCAAACTTACATTGCATTTGTTCGATATATGTAGTTTGGAAATGTGACAGTGTGATGGAGATTTCTTAAAACATTTCTGACAAAATGGGTGCACCCTTTTATAGATGATTTAGGAAGAAATAAAGATGCAATGTCATCTTTTGTACTTGAGCAACTGTTGTAGATTAATTCTCTAAGACCTTCTATAAAAATGTCACTCTGAACTAGACAGTTGCTGCCCATTTTACCTTTGTTCAAATTGGGTGCAGTTGAAATTATATTACTGAAAAATATATTGTGTTAATAAGTGTTTAAAAAAGTTTTTGTATATATAACTATGAAGAACTATTTAATTAAATGTTAGTAGTATTTTTATGGCATTAGAATGTGTACAGCCCTGTTTAACTTAACTATGAAAACAATGCAAGAAGGTTGTAGTTTGTTTGTTGGATAAAATGGCTGTAAAATGAAAGTTTACTGCCCTTACTACTATACAAATGGCCCCCCAGTGGCAAAGCGGTATGTCTGTGGACTTACAACGCTAGAAACCTGGTTTTGATACCCGAGGTGGGTAGAGCACAGATAGCCCATTGTGTAGCTTGGTGCTTAACTTCAAAAACAAACTATACAAATGCTGAATTGTTAGAATCTCTAAAAGATTTCATTAGCTAATTAAGACACCAAACTTCTCTTTGATGAGCTGACAACTGTAACTTTGAGCTGTAGTGTCAAAATGCAGTGCTCTAATGATCATAGTGTAGTATTTGCTAGTTCATTTGAGCTAGAGTGTTTGTTATTACCAAGTACAATACATGAAACTGGAAGGCAAGGAAACCCTTAGCGCTGGCCAATTTTAATGAAGAAATGTATAAAGGAGTATACTAGGTACATTAAAATGCATTGTATATATATATATATATATATATATATATATACACATATGTATATACTGGAAGATATACTTTACCTAAAATGCATTTTTGCTATAAATTAGATTTTATAGAGGAGTTGAAATGATTCATGTTTGTATATAGCAGTTTTACGAAAATGGTAGAAATCAGGGTGTTTTTTATATGTTATTTAGTGAAATTTAATTCTGAGTGACTAAAAATATCTGATCAGTGAAAATCAATGTTTTTTATGCGGTTAAATTCTTCTTTTGTTATCAAAGTTATTTTTTCATTGCTGAATAGAGTAATAGCATTTTCAGAAAGTTTTTCCTGTTTTTTAATCGATCTTTAACAGATGTATGTATAAATTATGACTTTTTCTTAAAAAATTGGCATATTATGGAGATGATGTTGCATCTTAAAACTGGCCCAAAAATATATCTATCTGTACTACATCATAAATAAAATGGATTAAGACTAGCAGGAAAAAAAATTCATTACTCTGTAAAGAAGAAAAAAAAGTTAAATGTATAGTTTTGTAGCTTTTACATAGATGGCTATGAAAGTGACTCTACAGTGGAAAGAAAAATGGGAAGACGTTCTTCTTTAGATTCCAGACATCAAAGAAACAGACACAGAGAGCCTCAACAAGAGATATTTCTGATGAACAGACACAGTGAACCTCAACAAGAGGTATTTCTCATGAACAGACACAAAGGTAATTGCTCCAATTTTATTATGTGTTATTTGCAAGTCTGAGATGTAAACTTAAACTAGAACCAACATAAAAATTAGGAGCAGGTATAGGTGATTAAGAACACAGAATTTCATACCTGAACTACTATTCACACATTGAAACCATTCGAGAGAGGGTACTAATTCCTGATGAAACATAAGACCAATGATTTAGAAAAAGAGAAGAATGACAAATAGGTGGTCTGGCATGGCCAAGTGGTTAGGGCACTCGACTTGCAATCTGCAGATCACGGGTTCGAATCCCCGTCCCTCCAAATATGCTTGCCTTTTCAGCTATGGGAGCATTTTAATGTGATGGTCAATCCCACTATTTGTTGATAGTAGCCCAAGAGTTGTTGGTGAGTGGTGATGACTAGCTGACTTCCCTCTAGTCTTTCACTGCTACATTAGGGATGGCTAGCACAGATAGCCCTCGTGTAGCTTTGCACAAAATTCCAAAAACAAACAGACAAATAGGTTACTAAATTTAGGCCAATGGGGATTATAGGTAAAAGTTGTCTCCTAAATTTGTCATTCTAGTCCCTACAATAGTCACAATTTTGTATATGAACAACATAATTAAATTTAAGAAGTTTAGGTTATTAAATACTACTATTAAAAGAAATAAAATTGCAGGCAATTTACACTCCAAATTCCAACGATTCAGTACATTATTGTGCTGAAATAATATAGTAATGTTTGTGTATAGCTACTTAAGCTCCTAATTCTGTCTAATTTAGGTTTAATATAGATCAGTAGCCTCCTTAAAAAAAGGTATAAGACTTTATAGGAAATACCTTATGGTGTAATAAATCATGCAGATGTGTTAGTTTAGGCAGTTGATGTGAGCAGAGAAAGTATGTGTACACAGAAAGCTTTTCATTGTTTAAAATAATTTACACACATATGTACATGTGAGATAATTGTCTGTTTGGTCAGTTAAGAAATATCTGTAATATTTCTAGAATGATAATGTTATTTAGTGTTATACCTGAAGTTTTCTTTTGCTACAGATACTTACCTTTGTACTTTCTTAACATGCATAGTTTTAATTAAGATTTAATTACTAATGTTTTATTTAGACACAGTTTAAGCTTCATGTCATTATTTTAACAGTTTCTCCGCACAAATTTCAAAACGATTCAGAGAGACAATCTTACAAACTGGCCAAGACTTCTTTTGAAGAAAATGAGGTAATTAACTTTCACAGATAGTTTCATCTTAAAGGTTTGGAACTCTAATCTATAATGAATAATGAGCAACTGTTTTCATCTCACATGGTAGCATGCATTCATTAAGCAACAATATTAAAGCAACATGCTACTATTCTAACATTTTCTCTTGTTCAAAAAGCTACTTTTTTAGTTGTACATGACGGAATTATGCCAAATATTATCATTCATTCCATGTAGCAGATAAATGTTTATGTATGTTTTCTTGTTCACTCTTCACTTTATCTACAATCATCTGTTGTTGTGTTTTAAGCTTATTTGAAATATTCTTAATATGGAATTTATTAAATAAATTGTTCCCTCTAGCAGTATTTTTTTTGTTATTCACACACATATTTTATTTGTATAAAATAATATTTATCATTTCAGAAGTGGAATGTTTTTAGAAAAATTTTACTCAAGTGAATGTTTTTAAAATTATAAAATCATGATACATACAAATGGAACAACTTAATATGGAATTATATAATTATTTTCTTTTTTTATTGAAAGACAGATTTTGTTAAATAGTTATTTTTATTACATTTATTTTTCTACTTTTTTGTATGCTTGGTATTTCAATAGATTTTTTTAAATCTTTAGTTGAAAAAGCATCAGGAAAGGGAAAGGCACCCAAAATATGTAGCAGAGTTGGAGATGAGAAAGCATAATGACAATTTCACGTATGTTTTGGAATGAAAATTTTGTTTAGTAGTTTTCTGTTGGTATGCTTAAAAAATAATACTAAGGTTGTTTTTTTTACCTGCTTATGAAATTCAATTCTACTTTTATTAAAAAATTAGTATTTCAATGGAAAAAAACTGCCACAGATTTTAAGAACAAAAACTGATACAAGATTTCAACATGTTAGAAATGTTGATATAGTGATTTTTTTTTACCTTATCCCAGTGAAACGGATTTATCTTTTTCGTTTTAATTTTTTTCTAGCTACTCTACAAGCTTTACCAAAATATGCTAAAAATATGTTTTCTCCTATATATAGTAGTATTGTAAGTGGGATAACTGAAGTCATTAACTTTCCTTTTTCAATCAAAATAAAGAACTGTTTAGAAAAATTATCTGTGTGATTAATTAAGCTTTCTAGAAAATACTTCAAATATTTCTTTGGCTATTTTTACATGTAGACTTTCACAACTCACCTTACACTTTATAGTCCTTTTGCTTTAATGATTATTTCAGGTCATCACAGAAGTCTCCAATACCCTTAGATAGATATGACAATCTATTTGATGCTTCATTTACTCCACCTTCTAAGACTTCTGAAACTCGTAGTATGGCACGAGTACTATATAATTTCACAGCTCAAAAACCAAGGTAAACTTTCTATATCTTGTTTATTTTCCTTTTGAATCACTAATTTCTGTAAATAATATATAAGTATATAGTATATGTAAAATAACACAGGTTTGTAATGGAAAGACACTCTTAAATAACCTTAAAAAGAATATATTTAGTTGGTCCCAGCTGAGAGGATATATAATTGTATAAAATTGCTCATTATTTTCATGAACATTATCTTTAATTAGTAGACAAGTAATTAACAGAGAGAAATAGATCATGAAACTAGATGACCTAGTAATAACATTTTGTACCACAATTATAGTATTTAATTGAGATTTAAAGTTAATATACCAAATAAAAATTTCTATCAGCCATTTTATTGATTGCTTATAAACCAATTTGTTAAATTTTAAATAATGGAATAGCTTGAGTTTATTTTCAAAGAGACATCAAAGGTGAAAATCACTTTTCCTTTTTTTTATACAATTCTACTGTATACCTGTAACCTAGATCTACAGGAGGTAAGCCAGATAGACTGAATTAGTAACTGTTTAAGGGACAAACTGCATATAATCAGAAGCAAAACTGAAAAAAATATATATTCGTTTGGACTGTGAATTGAAATGTTTTATGATACACTGGTGACGTTTCTTGCATCCTTCTAGGATTACTGACTATTACAGTGATAACTAAGTATGAGATGATGAATAGCGGAGAACAGTTATTATGCTTTTAAATAACACAGTCGTTTTTAGCTTTTAAAAACTTCTTATGTCCTTATTGTTAATCTTTCTGATGACAGTTTTCGTTTTTTTTCACTAGCTGTACAAAATTAGTAACTACCTTGTTTCTTTAGAAAGATGGCCTAATGGTTAATGTGTTGGACTATGGATCTGTGGGTCCATTGTTCGTATTCCGTTACTACAATAAAAATCATGCTCTGTACTTTGGAGCATGAGTGCATTGTAAGGGTGACAGTGAAATCCCATTATTTGGTGAGACAAAAGTAGCCCAAGAGCTGGTAGTGAGTTCTGTTGACTAGCTGCCTTTCCTCTAATCAGTCAGTTAGTACTAGGGTAACTTGAGTAACTTTATGTGAATATCCAAAAAATATAAACCTTTAGAAAGACTGGCTTTACATAAGATATCTATCTTTGTGTGTGTGTGTGTGTGTATATATATATACACACATGTATGCCACAGTATAATAAGGTTATTCATTAGTTTTAAAGCTAAATTTATATATTTGATGTTGAACTGTTTAATATCTCCTGTTCAAATTAATATATATCTACTGTTTATTTAGTTTCATATTTATGATGCAATAAGTATCTTTTGTCATAATTCATTAATCATATCAATATCATCGAGTATGCATATTAAAATTACGTTTGATATGATATTCTGTGTTCTTCACAGAGAACTTTCCTTAAACAAAGATGATATTGTATATGTAAATAAGAAAATTGACAAGAACTGGTATCTGGGTGAACATCATGGAGTGATTGGAATTTTTCCTATAAATTATGTGGAGGTGAGATGCTGCAAAACACTCTTTAGTTATCTTCTCTATAATTTGTTTTTACCCTGAAAATATTTTATCTAATAATGTGAAATGTATAAACTCTGTACCTTGCTCTGCTTACTGAAAGCATTTCTCATTGTGTAGTACAATATAACATACCTTTGTGCACAACCTCCTATAATTTCTTGTCTTGGTAATAACCATTTAATCTCAACATTTGTATTAAACAATTAGATATTTTCCATAATAGTATATCTTTTGAATAAATGGATTTACATTTCGTTTTAAAATTCCTGATTTTAATTCCTTGAAAACATCAATAGTGTGTATGGGATTCTTTTAGATTTTAATCATTCTTGATATTCACACTGTATAAAGCTACTGTGCATTCAGAGAAGTACTGCATTACCAATTAGGTTTTAATTGAAAGTTTTTCTCCAAATAAAAATATAACTGAACTGTAGATGCTGACTAACAATTGTAACTAAAATGATCCTCAGAAACCCAGAATTGTTCTGTTTAAGAGCTTCTATTTTTTATTTTTTTTGAATCAGTGTGAAAATAGAAAATAAATTATAACTGAGAGAAAGAATCTATATAACTGCCATAAAAAATCAAATATGTTTGTAAATATTTGACATTGTGAAGCAGTTATTGTCCTGAGAGAAGGTTACATAAATATCTGTTGGATACCTACTGAATAAATAATTTGCCTTATGCATTCTCTCTTATTTTTTGGTATATTGTTGACATAATACAACTAGAACAATTTCTTTTACTAGTTAAAACTGTTGTAAAAAAGACTAGGATTTATGAGACAAGTTTAGTCAATAATGTCTCTGAGGATTAATACTTTAACAGAGAGGTTCATTATTATTTTTTATTATAACTAGTTCATGAAATAATTTTGTAGAATTATTCTTATGATAGATAGTTCTAATTGGTACAATTCTAGATCTAATGTTTTAATTCAGGCAGTTGTTTAGTTTTATATGTTTTCTATATTTATTTATTGCTCAGATAATCCAACCAGAATATGTGCACTTTCAACAACAGAAAACTATTGAAGGAGAAGCAAAAGCAAAGTTCAACTTTAATGCTCAAACCTCAGTTGAGCTTTCAGTATTAAAGGTATTTAGTTAAATACATTTATTTAAAGTTTAACTTAGTGTAGATGTAGCATTACTTAGTTGTTGTTGTTGTTGTTGTTTTTCAATTAAGTTTCTTCATATAAACTTCCATCTTGGATTTTTTGTTTATCATACATTGATGATTGTTTCAAGTGTCTTCTTCTGTAAAGTTGAATTATCTTGTATGTCAGTACTGAGTATCTTTTAGAATATATTTTCAATCAATTTAACCTGCTATGTTTTTATATACAGGAATTATATGGTTTCTGTAAACAAACGCTTTAAGACTGTAACACACTGGCTTTGATATGTGTAATAACAGAGATATTTTTTAACTAAAAATTGAAAAGTAATGATTAATTCATCAATGAACTTAGAATTTTTTATCTTTGATCTGTATAAGGTACAAAACACCACTTATCATATCTTTAAGCATTTTTTAGTTGAACTTGATTCCAGAAGTAGGAACTTCACATGGTAAATTACTAGGAATGATTCCTTAGGATAAAGACTTTCAAGAGGAGTAATTGATATCTTTGTAGGGAGAAACTGTAGTTCTAACTGGAAAAGTGGATCAGAACTGGTATGAAGGAAGGATTGGGAATCAAAAAGGCATAGTGCCATCAGCATTCTTGGAAGTAATTTGTGAACCTCAGGAAATGAGTGAGTTTAAGAAGCCTTTAAACAGTGATATAAGGATAAATCAAATGTAATTGGCTATTCTGAAATAAAACCATTATAGATATGAATCAAACATATTAGAGTATGACACTAAAAGATCGTTATAATATCACTAATCTTATATAATGCTTTACCTATATTAATACTACAGATTTAAAAGATAAATTATACTAGTGTTTGGAGTTTCAGCATAAAGTGCTTTTTGTACTGAAACTTAGACTTAAAGAATATGCTGATGCATGTTTGTTAATTCGTATGCTTTGAGATTAGAAGCTTAAAGGCCACGTTTATGTCATAAGTATTGATTATTGTGTTACCTGTACTGTTACGACATTTGAAGCACCTAATTTTATCAAGTGTCTATATTTTCTAAGACATTTGATTCACACAAAACTCAAAGAATAAATTATCACTATTTATTTAAACTAGTGATTACTTAAAAATTTTGTAGTGTAATTCAAGTAAAAATTAATTTATTGTAACCAATTGCAAATTGAATCGAACTAAATTTACAGCTCAAAATGTTGGGTATGAAATGTGGACATCTTTAGAAATGAAAGTTTTATTTCAAGTTCATTAATTCTAAATGAAGAATAGTTTAATTAAGTTGCTTAGAGAAGCTATAAGTAATAACTGATTAATGAAAACTTTGTTTATATACAATTAAATAAACAGGAAACAACCTTCAGTTTCAAGGACACAATCTCACTCTACTAATGTCACAATGTTATAACTTGAAAAACTTACCTCCACTCTATGAAAATTTTATGGCACTATAAGCTAGGCTATCTTAGTCTGATAATAGTGTTAAGTCTCCGTTTGTTAATTGATT
>NW_013666134.1:357209-360448 GCF_000517525.1 Limulus polyphemus
TTGTTGTCACGTTGTGAGTGTCTTATATATATATACCAGACAAACATATATCTAGTAAATGCTAGGGCATTCACGAAGGAACAAGATAGTTCTAGAAACGTGGTGTGACACTAGTCACGTGACCTCGCTCACGCAACAATAGGAAGAAAACCTCCTTAATCTTCAGTGTAACACCTGTGTCTAAATCTCTGACTTCAACTATATTTCACTTTCCACCATGCATATCTTGTCTGCTTTATCTGCAATTTCAATTATTATTTTTATCATTTTACTTGTTGCACAGTGTGCTTCCCTACATATATATGTGGCTGAATATATCATGATTTTCTATAAACCAATTATCCCCCATTATTCATTGACAAAAAGGCTGCAGACTGACAGACAAGCATAATGTTAACAAACTTATTTGATGAACATATTCTGATCAACTGTCTGCATTGCATATTCTTCATGATCTTATCTGCTTGGATGTTGTTTCATTTTTGTTTATGGGACAAAATACATAATTTCTTCTTGATGTGCTTTTGGCTTACCAGGTGCCAATATTACTGATAGGTAGATGTGTGGTATATTTAGGTAAATCTGAATTAATTTTAGACAAATGAGATAGATCAGCTTAACAACATGATATTTGGTTAAGATACTGATTATGAGGTAATGCTAAATCTCTAAATAACTGATTCATGATGTTAAATGGATTAATTAGAATGAATAAAAAATTAAATACACAGTGTGTCTGTACTTGCTTTATTGAATGATAGACTGCCCCTTTTATTGGATTCCCTTTAAGCTGCTTTTCCTGTTCCAGACTATCTAAATCCAATGTTCCATAGTTGAAGAAATGCCACCTAGAGTTATTAGTACTACCTATGTGACAGGTCATTCTCATTCCAACGTAGGTAAAGTTGTAACCTCTAGATACCACCTGAATTACTATTGAAGAACACTGTTGTCGGTCGACGTCCTTTCACAACGTGCGGTGTTGCAGCAGTACTTCACTGGGCAGAACAGATATTATATATTTGAGAATAACAAAGAAACAAAAGCAACTAGTATAAAATAATCTTAACGGCTTTCTCGATCATGTATTACATGAAACCTAAATATATACAAAATAAATGCTTTAATATTACAAAAAGATAGAAATGCATGATATATTCAAACACCAAAGATGTCTCACAGCATACTTTGCTGGAGAGACCAATCAACAAGCTTTTATCTTGGCTCTTGGCTATTCCATGGAACATTGAATATTTTAGGTTATTCTTTACTCGCATGAGTGTTGACATCAACTGGGCATCTGCTCACGTGTTTGGAATCAGGCCTAACTATAATGTTCTCCCCTACTGCTGCTATAACAATGGGTAATTTACATGGTCAGTTTGTAGTTAAAATGCTGACCAGCATGTATGTACAGATCATAGCTATCCTCATTCTTGCCACCAATCTTGAGATTTAGCAATGTTACAAGACACAGCTCATTTAATTGCATGGTGTCCATAACTAATAACAGTAGTTTTGCTTCTATACTGATCATATTAATATAATACTTACTCAGTCAAGAACAGCACAGATTGCTAGTTACTACTAATCCCCTTCTGTTTTTTAATAACATTGCTGCCTTACATTCATTAACCAGTTTTCTAAGTCAAAACGTTTCTTTATTTTAGTGAAATACTGAATTTTGTTACTGAGAGGACCAGGTTGCTTCAAAACCAGCTACAGACCAGTCTAATATAAACCAAATATTTGTTCAGCAGTACCATAACTGTGCTCATTCTAAGTGCACAAATTGTTTTTCTTTGCTGTATTTGATATAATGTTTTCTTCCAAACAGTTTTTCTTTTTTCCAAACTGCCAGTAGAGTAAGAGGATATACAAGTCAGTTTGAATGGTACTACATGAGTTGTCCCCTCGGTCAATCCTTATAGTATGGAGTTTCCCTCATATTTATTATCCAAAAAAGCACTAGACCAACACTTTGGTTTCTGATATACTCCCCTCTCAATTGCCAAGCATTGAAATTCTTAGTTAGTATAGGTACTGATATAAAGTATTACATAAACCTCAGTTCACTTATTAAAAGAATGATTTATGACCAGCAGTAAATATCAATTACCTCAAATGGTAACAGCAAAAGAACTGTTAAGATCTAATACGTTGCACTGTTGGAGTGAGCAGTTTGTTTTCATCTTAGTTTTCTATACCACAGATACTACAGTAGCTATCAAGGTATGTTTGAGCTTGCTGAATTTACACTACTCTCATGACCAGGTTAAAGAGCTAACAAATAGTTAGTCTATAGTGGTGCTGGTAATATTGTTCAGATAAGTTGGCTTGTGACCTTTGGTATCTTCTTTTTGTCCCAGATGTGATTGCTCCATTTGTCCTCCCCCTCTTTCTAGTCCGTTTACCTTCACAGCATTCTACCAGCAGTTACAGAAGTTTTACTGGTTGTTGTACTTTTTTTTGTTCTACCTTAGGGACTGTAGCTATATTTTAAATAATTTATAATTTTTACTGTATGTATTCATTATTATTATTATAAAATTATTCAGTTTGTGTAACTTTAATTTGAAAGACTTATTAATGAACTAAAAAGTACACTTTGTATCACTGATTTAAGCTCAGAATTCTTACGACAGTGTTTTCCTCTACATTTCAATGTAGGTTCAACCTCTCCTAGATTCCCTACTTGGTAAGTATCTGGCTTAAACACATTTTAAGAAACTGTTTGATATTCTGTTTAAGAAGTATTAAGTATTTTTTTTTTGCAATTACTCTAAACAAACATAGAAACAAAAAGTTGCAGGCTTCAAAAAATCTGTCATTATTTAGGAAAATGAAAAACTAAAAGTGATACACATTACTTTGTTTTTTTGCTTTTTCATTGGAAAACTGCTTATGCAAAATGAATGAGATACTTTTGAATATAAGCAGTTTCTAACTAAAATAATTATTCTATGTAGTGTCAAAATACAAAATATTCAACTCATGTAGAATCTAAAGAAGATAAAGAAAAGCATAATAAATTTAAGAAATATAAATTGACCGGTATGACAGGAGACTTAGAAGATTATAGAAGATCATGAAAGTTGGTTAAACAGGAAATTAGGACATCAAAAAGGATGTATGAGAAAAAGTTGGCTGAAAAAGTAAAAATTAACAATAAGGATTTCTTTAAATACATTAATGGGAAACAACATATTAGGATAGGGATAGGACCCTTGAGGGATGAT
>NW_013666134.1:361386-370587 GCF_000517525.1 Limulus polyphemus
TTTTGAATAGTTGCCTTCAGATGTTGTAGAGGCAGTAAATTTAAGTGAGTTTAAGAAAAAGCTTGATAAGTATATCTATGTAAATGGCTGGGTTTATAATTTTTTTTCATTTTTAATAATTTTAATTTCATCTTGAGGATGGAACAGCCGAGATGGACCAATAGGTTCCGTGTTGTCCCAAAATATTATGTTATGTTTTATGTTAAATTATAAAATGCTGAAATTTATTCCAGCTACATATAGAAGTGAAATTCAAGTTTTTCCTACGTCACTAGCATATGCATTAAAGATAAGATTTAAGTATTTAGTATTTTAATGAGACAGAAACTAATATATTTTTTAAAAGAATCTGTCGAAAAATATTGTTAGAGAAACTACAACTGGAGGGTTTATACTTACAGATATAATACAGTCTGCATATGATATCATATACATATATTTATCATACATACATGTTTTCCATAAGTTAACTGATGTATTCAATGTATTTGTGTGAATAGAATAATACAAGACATAATACTAATACCTAAAGACAGGAAAGATTTATGTTTTACTATCTCAAGCTTCTTCTTTTTTGTATCATTTGTGATACAATATGAATTATATAAATGTCATATTAGATGTATTCCCTGGTTTATTTTGTTGTTGACAAACAAGTGAAATATCATGGAAATTTGGATGTCATGTAACATAGATACAGAATTTCAAAAGTCACTTTATTTGTATTGGAAAACATACTAGAAACAGAGGAAGAAGTATGTTTTTGCCTTACTTTGGTGATTTATTTATCTAACTGTATATATAGATATTGAATTGTTTTTCACATGCGAGTTCAGATTGTTTGAAACTGCATATTAAAAGTGGAAACGATTTTTTGCCTGATGTAGTTTAGGAGCACCAATACTCTAGAAACAGCAAAACTATCCTTGCTGTATAGAGAGTCACTGGTAGTTCTCTGCCAACTTTTACATCTTGGTCATGAGATCTACCATTCCTCTCAATCAACTGTCTAATTTCAGTATTTTAATTGGAGTATAATAGTTGATGTTTCATTTGTGAGAATATAATATCAGTAATATTTATTATTTTTTACATCTTTTAGCTTGCCAATTATAAATGGTACTGTAAGTTCTCATCAGAATGCAAACTACCAAAATCACACAGATGTTTACCTTGAACCTAAGGTTCCACTCCTTGTAAATGTAAGTGTACTTTGAATATTATTGTTAATATAGTTTAACTTTTCACTTAAGTTACCATACAAGTCTTTTTTTTTCTGTAAGATTTTGTACCCCAATAACTTTATAGACTTAGAATCATATATTCTGGGTTTGATTCACCTTTGTGTATAGAGCGCATATAGTTCATTGTGTAGCTTTGCACTAAAACAAACAGACTTTTAAGAGTACACAAATCTAAATCAATCATCCCTCTCAGAAAATATGCAGAGATACACTGTGAACTTATGCATGTACACTGAGTATTCAGAATAGAGAAAAAGAGGTAATGAATATGTGTTTAGATGATACATTCTTTAGGTGTTATAGAACCAACACATACTGTATGATTAAAAAACAGATTAAATCTAAGAGTTAGGTGTGAAGTAGAAAGAAAAAATTAGTTTCAGATTTCAACTAAAATACGGTATCAGTTGCCCTGGTCTCGATAAGCCAAACCTACATATATCTTGTCCCATTTTTATTATATCTCTGTTTACACCTGCTGTAAAATGTAATCCTGTGTGTATTGTTACTCATTTTACTAGTGGTGGCTCTCTTTGAAGAAGTAAATTTTTGATAGCTTTTCTGTCAGTCTGGTAATTAGTAAACAAAACAATATAAATATTATCTTGTTGTTTTATTATAATACTTTCTGGCTATATCGAATGTTGCTGTATAATCTGTGAGAATTTTGTGACTCTGGGGACTCAATGTAAACTGCCTCTTCGTATTTATTTATGTTATTTCACACAATATTATACATACTTTTGATAAAATCTTTTTCTTGAGTAATTAGTATGCCACACAGGTGATGTTAAACCATTAATTTGTTCATACTGAATTTTTTGATGTGGTCAAAAATATAAAAATGATGCTTATATGAAACACCATAAAAAATTTATTTACTTCAAGTTTCATTTCCTAGTATTTCTCAAGTTGGTAGGTTTTTATAAAAGGTTAAAAAATATAAAGGTTTGTGAACTTATATAAACACTCATGCAGAATGAACAGTACTGTTGCTGTTCTAAGTCTTTCATTAATAATAATAATAATAAAGAGTCTAGTAATAACAGCTGTTTCAGGTGATTTAGAACGTGTATTGACCCCAACTGCATAGTATTTTTGATTTGTTGATTAAACTGATTGCTGGAAAAGTTCCATCAAATCATGTATTGTGTTTAATATGATTTCTTTTCAAGTGCCAGTCATCAATACTATTGGAGTAACAATATTAAGTACATGGTTTCAAAACAATATTCATACTTCAGTGGTGTATTTGTAAAGAATAAATTGCACTTATTGTTCCTGAAACCAAAAATAACTTTATCAAAAAAATTAATAATGTTAATAACTTTTATAGAAAAATTAATTTAGATTTTCCTTCCAAATTATCCATCAGCCTAAATTACGCCTTGTCTTAAAACTCTTAGCATTTCTAAAATGTAAAAAAAATACTTCTGTCTTGCCAAGTCTGCTTATGTAAATGATTGATACCTGTTCTATAAAAAATGTGAAATTTGGAATAATAGGTAACATTAGTGGAAAAATGGATCACATATCTACTAATACAATAAGAAATCAGAGCTCTTGAATATGTAATCCCTCTGGTGGCTCAGTTATAAATGTAAGGGCTTATAATGTTAAAATTTATGGTTTGATTCCTGTGGTTGTGCAGTTTTATGCTCAAGAACAAACAGATAATCAAATATAAAAAATTATTCCATAGTTCACTAGTATATGAACATAATTTAAGAAAAAAGTATTTTAGTATTTTAATGAGACAAATTAAGACATCATAGTAGTGCTTATGAAGTCAAAGAGGCTGTTAGTGAACTCTTGTTAATTTTGTTTTGTTTACATTGGACAGTGAAATACATCTAGTCAACAATACCCAAAACAAGGAAGCTGGAAAATAAAAGAAAGATTAATAATAATAAAATCTAAAGATTTGCACTACTTTTTTTAAATAATTCATTTGATTTATTCTTATATAGATATAACTTTATTGGATTACTCAAACTTAGTTTTATATTGCTGTCTAGGCTTTAAGTAAAACTATTTATTATTTAGACTTATCTGGGTATGTTTATATATATTTAGTATTTATATAAGCTAGTTTTTTATGTACAGAAGTCATGTATACTTTATTAATATTTTTACAATTCTTTATCTTCTTGTAATTATGCTTTAATGTAAACCAAGTATAACTGTAATAGAATTTATCTTTCAGAAGTCATTTCAACCTCTACAACAAGGTACTATGCAACCTGTAATGGAAAGTCTACACATTAACACTGTTAATGAACCCACCCCGTAAGTCATTTACTTATTGGATATAAATGTCAAATCAAATGTCTTTTCTAAACTAAGTTTCAGTGAGATATTTAGAAACTTGAGAAAATTAATATTATACTGAATTGTGAATAACTTATGCGAACAGGAACATTGAACAATGCACTTGATATTAAAGAAACAGATCTGTAACCAATATTTAAATTTATCACACTTGTGCTTTCTTACTGATTATGTATTTAATATAAAATTAACTATTGGCTATTGCTATTAAAGCTATGCATAAACTAGTAGTATAGCCATGTAGGAAATACTGGGTGGGTCTGGAGTTATGATGGATGGGCAGGAGGCATACAAATCCCTGGAGGAAAATTATATGGAGCTAAAAAAAAGTGCTATTTTGATGTATTCGGACATGAGAACCATCAATCAAACTCTGATTGGTGGGCCTTGGGTCTTGAGTGGTTATACCTCTGACATAAAATAAAATATATTTACAGTTTAGACTTTCATAGTAGAGGTAATAAAGAGATGTGAATAATATTTAGGTTCAAGTTTGTATTTCAGATTAATTTCCAGACAAGTCACTAATGCTGATCTATAATGTAAACAAGTTGAATGATATAACTTATGGTACAGAAATTGCAATAACTTATCAGTTCAATGCTCTTACTGTTCATGATGTTTCAAATATATGAAAATAACTTAGTAGTTTGAGAAATCACATGCAAGAATATTAAAGTTTGATAATAATAATGTAAAATATTCTTTGTAACTCTAGGTAAGGACAATGGAGGGTTTCTATATAGATAATTTCTGTAGAGAAAACTGAAAAACAAACAAGTTTATAGACTTTAGTCCAACTGACAAACAAACAAGCTTATAGACTTTAGTCCAACTGACAAACAAACAAGCTTATAGACTTTAGTCCAACTGACAAACAAACAAGCATACAGACTTTAGTCCAACTGACAAACAAACAAGCTTATAGACTTTAGTCCAACTGACAAACGAACAAGCATATAGACTTTAGTCCAAATGACAAACAAACAAACTTACAAACTTTAGTCCAACTGACAAACAAACAAGCTTATAGACTTTAGTCCAACTGACAAACAAGCTTACAGACTTTAGTCCAACTGATAAATGAACAAGCTAACAGACTTCAGTTCAACTGATAAATGAACAAACTTATAGACTTTAGTCTATGCTTGCCAAAACTGACATTTTTCTATCACCTTCTTTTTGTACATTATTATATCCAGTAATAATTAGTGCTATTTATTTTATTATAGTCATAAAACTTGAAATATGCATGGTAGAATAATTACAGTGAATTACTAGTTCATAAAATTTGTTTTCTAATTTTGTTTACATCTTCAATGAAAACATGTTGTTCTTGTAAACAAACATACTTGTCTCTGTCTGATATGAAGGCAACCACTCAAGTAATATTGAGTACACTTATCCACATAAGTTTTATTGTTAATTTTCTTTACTTACACCGATCCACACTAATATCTTATAGAATCTGTGATTATGTTGCCCTACTCATAGGCAATGAAGAAATAGATAACAAGGTTATTAATCACACCAAAAGGCTAATAAATTAGTTAATATACCAAAATCACTTTTTTTGGGAATATTTATGGAACTCAGTACCATTTCACCTGTTAGAAAAAGTCAATAAGGTAAATTTACTAAGATCAGTTTCCAAGATTTTGAACAAACTAATGTACAATCTAGTTACATTTTAACAAAACTTTTTTCCATGTGTTTTTGTGCAGATTTCGAGCTTTGTATAACTACACTCCACAACATGAGGATGAGCTACAGCTTAGTGAGGGAGACACAATTTATGTGATGGAAAAGTGTGATGATGGATGGTATGTTGGTACATCTCTAAAAACAAGTTTGTTTGGGACTTTCCCAGGGAACTACGTAGTACAAATCTGGTAAGCGTTGTTAGATGCTAAGTTCTTATTTATAATTTTCTCTACACATCTAAACAACATAAAATCTAGGAAACTTTTTCTATCCTTTAACATTTGAATTTTGATATATCCATCAAAAGTAACTACATATACAAACCATTAGTCATTTTGGTTGAAGTAAACACAAAAATTAATGTACAAGAAATTAGAATCTTTTAGTAAAGAACTACAATTAACCCTCTTCTAACCAGTTCAGAGTGGTAATGTTTAGGACTTTCATCTATAATTTGCTGTACAGGAAAACAGGTTAATTTACTCTGAATTAATGTGACACAGAATCAAGACTAAGCTTTTCGTTTTTAATACTGGATAATGAAGTTTTATATGACTCAAGAGTTCTAGCTTGATATGCACAGTTTTATGTCATTGAGAAAAAGGCTGTTGAAATACTGATAAAAAGTTGTTTGCCCGTAAATAAGTTATTGCAAGTTTTTCTCTACGAACATAAAGAATTAGGCAATTTAGGAATAAATTAAGTAGCAATCAATAACAATTAAAAGTGCTTGGCTAAATTTTATCATTAAGTTATTTGATGATGGCCAAATTTCGTGCAAATACAAGATATGTTGTGTGCTTGTTTATCATACACTGCTGAAGGTATTTTGAAATTAATAATAATTCAAGGTTTTTAACTTAATTAAATTTTTTTTAGAAAAAATTAAATTCAAACATTGCCATGATTAAATAATTTGCCTAACTTTTCAAAATATTCAAAAAACATAGTTTTGGTTCATTTATTTCTACACCTACAAACCTGAAAAAAAGTTTGTATGCTATATAACAGATAAGTATTCCTAAAGTTTTTCAAATTTAACTGCATAAGTTGATACTAATTTTTCTCTAATTCATTTGAATTCTTAACTAACAACCAAATCATCAACTGTAACAAATGCATTATTAGATTAACACATAGGACAACTAGGCCCAGGCCCTGCTGGCCACCAAAGTAAAAAAATATAGTTCATAAAACTAGCAGAATAAAGGCAAGAGTGAGTTGTTATTATTATTACTATCATCATTGTTATTATTCCCAAATATTATCTGGGTCTAGGTCCCCACTAAGCCCTAATCCGGCCCTGACCAAACACGTGTGAGGGCTAGTAAAAAGGGAATATAATTTATTTAATGGAAATATGATTGTTTATTTGATATCGAACAGGGATTTATTTAGTTCTCAGACCAAAACAATTTCATCAATTTAAGTTTAGAATTGATTTTTTTTCCCTATGGAGGAATGAGAAGTTGGAAAAGAATAATTCCTGCCTTCCATGCGATTAAGTTTTAAGCACCACAGAAATACTATCGTACCCCGACCAGAACTTGAACCCAGGGCTTCCAGCTTACAATAATGCTCTTTCAACTGAGCTATATTACAAGACCAACGAGAAAATTTTATTTTGTTACAAGTTGAATCTCACAGTCACATTTATCACACTACATTAGAAACAGCTGCTCAGGTCTAGCTCTCATTAACCAACTGGATTAGATACCAGAAAGATCTTCAGTCTAATCATAAAGCAAAATACAATCAAATATTATTTAATATAGAAATTAACTGAAATGTATTATTATGTTTGAAAAAGCTATTAAATTTCAAAAATTAAAACTGACTTTTAAGTCATTGTATGACTATAAAGTAACTTGAAGTGGGGAGCTTTAAGCCAATTTAATCTCATCTTAAAAAAATATCTCTCAGCATAATTGTGTAAGGTCTAAAACTGGTTTCTCATGCAGTTAGTGAAACTAAAACATTGGGTTAAAAAGTTCACACTTATAATTTAGGAAATAGCAGCTGGATACAGTGTTCTTATAAATTCTGTAACCAAAACATTTCCACTCCTAGCTCCAAATTATTTAATTGCTGTAACTCTTCTCCCCCCCCCCCCAAAGACTTCATACAGTATAAGTAGAAAATCTATGCTATTAGCTTGATTTGCAAAACTGTACATTTTTTAAGTAAAATTTTTTAAACAAGAATGTCCAGTTTATAATTCAAAATGTGCCACATCTTATCATTTAGTTTCAAGTTTTGAAATAATTTCTATACCAGATTGATTCAAAAGCAATGATTATGTTTGCACTGGCTTTTTGGATCTTAAATTTAGAGATATTTAACCATCTACCAGTCCTTCTTAGTCAGAAATCATCTGCACATCATTTCATGATCAGATTGTGTTCATGCTTATTTTTAATGAATTTTCCTCCTGACAGATGCTTCTTACATCAGACACAGCAGAAGTCCACCTGACATGCACCAAGATGGCCAGAGAACAAGTTCAGCTTCCTATCTTGTGATCAAGATCTTCGCATTATGGAAAAGTTATATTACATATATATTGAAGTACTTGGCTGATACTAATGAATGATATTGCTATAATAATATAGTACTGAACTAGATGAAGTGTTCTTAACAAGCAGCTACATATTGTTGCCAGAACTGTTATTGCATCAATAAACAAAAATCTACACAAAAAAAAACTTTTGTTGCTTTACTTAGCTTTATATATATACTAGCAGAAACCTGCAAAAACTTGGGGTCCAATTAGTATCTTTATTGCAACAGTAGGTTCTTTAAATACAGGATTTCTGGAATAATACAAAAGAATTCTAATCGCAGACACCTAAACCTACAAGTTCACTTGTCTTAGGCCTAACGTTAGGTAAGCTTTATTAAGTATGGCTTATAATCAAAACATTGATAAATTAACACTGTTACTTGTGTACATTTTTTGCTTTAGTTTAGTTAGGGTTAAACTTTAGCATATTTAATACTATCAATAAATAAACTTATAATGTTATTCTGCAACCAAATTTTAGATCTTTATAAAAACTTTGATAAGCTTTTAAAATGTTGTTGTACAAAATATCTACTGAGTGTATTTACATCTGCCTTTTGTTTACGTCTATTGAAATAAAGTGTGCTCATATGTGCATTTAGATATTAAGGTGAGTGTGCATTTTCAGGACAGACAAAAACTGATTATATATATATATGCACATAAGAAATATCAGCTCAGGCATAGCTCTTATTAATCAACATGAGATGTGAAATACCTATATATACATTAAGTTAAATACATCTGGTCACACAAATGTATAAGCTATTGGATCAGACAGTATCCGCACTTTATGGACATGTAAGGACACAGATAAAAAAAGATGTATAAAATTCAAATACATTAACTTTTTAAACTTTATTCAACACAAAAACTTTACAACAAGAAAAGTTCACAACATTCAAAGAAGTTGAAATATTTAAATATTATGAAAGAGAAAAAATTGCTTCAAAAACCAGCCTAATTACAAACACTTCTACAGGGTTAAAAGTTTTAACATTCCATTTCTAAACTTGCGAAGAAACATACATTCATATATATATATATCTTTAAATATTAAAATGATGATAATTAGAAGCCAAAAACAAGAAAATAATCATGAATTCAGTTACTCAGTTATAGGTAGGCAGTCAAGTATATTAATATTTCTTTGTTAGAGGAATACTTTCTAAGAACTGTATTTAAATTAACACTGTACAAAAGAGAAATATTTCTCATAATGATGAAAGACAAAAAGATATGAACAAATCACAGTATGATAACATGTGAATAATTTATATATAGATATATACAGGATACTGAGTTTGTATATATATATATATATATTTAAATATTTAACATTAATAATTATACACATAG
>NW_013666134.1:371587-402700 GCF_000517525.1 Limulus polyphemus
TATTTAACATTAATAATTATACACAGACATGGCACAGTTTAGTGCATATATATTTCCAAGTTAAACCACCTTAGTACTGAGAAAAAACTGAATTATAAGCTACAAAACTGGGGCTTCTGGTGGGAATGTATTAAAAATAACAATATAAAACTAACAGAAGTCATTCCACTAGGCTGAAATATTTGATGAAGGTAATTAAAACAGTAAAGTTTCAGTCAGTAAAGGTATGCTATAACTATTTCAAAAACACCTCTACCACTCACACTAGTCATTCTGTTATACTTTTTTGTAATGTGCAGCACAGAAGGAAGACATACTTTTGTTACCCCTCACTTGAAACCTGATGTTATGATTTTGTTGCGTTAATGCCATTAGAGCTTCTGTCATCTTTAAATATTACACGTGCACCATATGAATAGTTAGATCACAATCAGATCCCATAACCTTCTCACTATGTTGACACAGTAACCACAGAATTTTTTGTATTTTTGAAGTTTGTAGTTACAAAATGAGCTTTGTGCTGCACTCAAATGTATTCATATCTGTGCTAAAAATAATATTTTTGATAACATATCAAAAAAGAATTACTTCACTTCAACAGGGATTTAAAGTTGCAAAGTTTTTACTGCACATTTCTTACCTAAACAATTGACTACACACATCTCCATATAGGTTTATACAATTGAAGCCATTAGCTTAATCTAAGATATCCAATTAAAAGATAACCAGTGTTTAACACTGAAATTTGTATAACATTTTTCCTTTCTGAAAACAGCTTTAAGCTATTTAAGTGGGTCAAACTTTTCTTTAAAATTAAAGGCTGAAAAAATCATGAATGCTTTAAATTTAAAATCATTATTACAATTTATCCCAAAATAGTGGGCAAATCTTACTAATGCTAACAATGCTGTAAACCATCATACATAACATCTAGTCATTAGTAAGTTAATAAATATTTTATTAGCGCAAAAAAAAAAGAAAAAAAAAAGAAGAGTTTATTTTGCACGAAGATAGTATAATCATGACCAGAGTATTTGTTATTTCTATTGGAAACTAGGGCAAGTTACCTAAAAGAGTTTGACAAAGTAAAGCAGGGTTTTATTACACTGAAAAATGCACTAATACCCTGCATATGTCAAGTTTCAATAATACTTTTAGATTTTGGTAAATATAAAATGCTCAGGTGATGAAAAATCTGTCACAAAAACGTATTTTATTTATTTTTTTACTAAACAGTGACAAATTAAATTCTTTAGCTAACTAGTTCTTCATTAATCTCCATATAAAAGTGATTTAAAATGTTATTATACATAATACCTATACATGAACATATCCTTAGGCCTTTCATTAGATACAATGTGCTTGATTATTTATACTTTACACGCAACCCTATCAAATCAAAATGTGTCCATTTCTAGCTGTTGTCTATAGTGAAGGACCACATATATATATCCAAGTCTTTAATGATTTACATATATATATTTTTCATTCTCTTTACAATTTACAGTGCATTCATCCGAAGTCACTGAAATGTTTCTGCCCGTCATGTTATCATTAGAAACTTTTCATTAGTTGAAATTACATCCAAAGTTTTAGAAATCAAGAGATGTTCATATTATTTGACTAAAAGTAGAAGTTAAATAATATTTTTCTCCACTCAATTTTTATAACACTAAAATGACCATGCTGATTTATAATATGTATGTTTTTTTAGAGGTAGTGGTTCTAATGAGATTTCATTTCTTTCATAAATTTAAATATATATACACACATGTTAAATGCTCAAAACATTTACTACGTATTAATCTACAAACCTTTTTTCAATGAAATGTCTGGTATTGCTCATTGTAGTTTTGTACACTTTTCCCATATCAACACAACAGGTAAAGTTTACAGACTTAGAAAATTAAAGACTTTACATTGGAGCTAGGCTGAATGAAACAGTACGAAAGTAAAAGATCTGGTAATGGCATCAATATGTCAGTAAATAATATACTACAGACAATGTTTAAAAAAAGCTTGAAAATCTACAAGATTGATGAACCATTATTCATTAGAACAAAGTCCAGATGACATAAACAATAAAATAATCTACAAAAATATTAATAGAAGAACAAAAGTTATAATTTTCCTATACTGAAAATGTATTTCCAATAGGTACTTACCTCCTCTCACATAAATAGCTATTCTTGTTCAGTGCTACCCTCTATATGCAAAAATATTTTTATGCATGCCACAAGCCTTTTTTCTCCCCTCTATTGGAATTTATTAATTCCAATGAATCTCTCATGCAAATTATAATGTGACAACCCTCCATCAATAAGTGTGCAACATACTCTTATTATGCATGTGATTCCCTCTATTCAATTCTACTTTACTATCACTTCAATGTTTGGCAGAAAATGGAAGTACTGGTTTCAGTGGGGAGGAAGGGTGGGAAGAGGTAAGTACCTATCAGAAATACAATTTCAGTATAGGAGAATTGTAACTTTTGATACAGTACATTACCTCCACTCACATAACTAGCTAGAATCCCACATTGAATAGGTGGAGGGACTGGTGTGAGAGAAATAAAGAACCGACATCCATGTAGAGGTATGAAAAAGGATCATTCCACTGGTAAGTCAACTACAATCCAAAACCCAGGCCGCTGGGAACCGACATCCATGTGGAGGTAGGAAAGAAGATCATGCCGGTGGCAAGTCAACTACAATCCAAAACCCAGGCCGCCGAGAACCGGCATCCATGTGGGGTAGGAAAGAAGATCATGCTGGTGGCAAGTCAACTACAATCCAAAACCCAGCCATCTAGTAGGGGGTATGAAAGAGGATCATACTGTCTTCACCTCAAGTTCATGATACCATAGAAAATCTAGCACCAAAAACTAATGAACGGGGCACATGTGAATATGATAAATTGATCCAGTAACCCGACATCTGGTATTGAAAAGATGTTTACATAATGTAAACCACCTCCCTCAAAAGTGAAATTGATCAGTACCACTCCAAGTGCATTAACATCCAAGGAATAAGAAACATCGAAGGATAGCAGTAGGGAAAGAACAGAAACAATCCACAATTACCTCCACCGTGAGCCACAACACCGATGAAGTATAAAAGAGTGAGGAATATAAACATCTGTAATATGTGTGTGAGGATTAATGTTGATTGGTTCTACTCATAATCCAAAACTTGGCTACTGGGATGATCCGGATAAAGGAGAATATCTGTAGAATGATAAAGAGTAACTGAAACATCGATGCCACATAAATCAGACCTGCGACATCTACAGGTTATGAGGAAAAAGGAAATAAGTCTTAAGGAAAAGGTGAAACAAGGAGCATGTGGAAAATGGTTTGAACAGAGGCAAAGTGAGGCAGTGAAAGAGGACATTAACCTTCCAATTTGGTAGGACAGTCCACTGCAGTGGATGATGAATCCAGAAGGAATGCATCAACAGGGAAAGCATATGAGAGGTAAATACCTTATGGTATTGGGAAAAATGAAAGGTGTGGGACAAGGCCACCCAATAACCCGAGATAAAGGAGACAGAAGACCGCTGATCGAAAAGCCAAGTAAGAAAATCCACAATATGAGGAACAGTGGGTCGATCAGCAGAAAACCCTCGACCCAGAGACCAGTGGTGGAAAAACATCCATTTACATTGATAAACTTCCATGGAAGAAGAACAAATGGATTGAGCCAGAAATGAAGTTACTCATCAGGACAAGCCAAATCTCTTTGCCTAGGACCAGATAAAAACCAGGCACGAAGATGGAGGACATGAAGGGTTGGATGAAGCACTGGTGATTGAGGTCAAAGAAGAGGTAATGGAGGGGTAAAGTGGAGCTGGAAAAGCTGCGGAAACCATGGCTGAGCCGGCTAGAAAGGAACAATGAGATGGACTTGACAAGAAATGGTATGGATGATCAAATCACCCAGTGAAGAAGTCGATTGGGAGGATAAACATATAGGTATTTGTTGGTCCAATCCTAGCTGAAAGCATCGACAGCCAGAGCAAGAGAATGAGGGACCAGAAGCCAAAACAGAGGTAATTCATGGTCGAGGAACATGGCAAAAGCATTTATGTGAGGAGTACCCCACTGAAGGCAAAGCCAATGGAAAACAAGATAGATTTTGTCTGAATGGGAAAGCCGATCTACAACAAGATTGAAAGCACCCAGAACATGACACGCAATGATATAAAATATCTTGCATGTGGACCCAAAAAAGAAGATTCAACGTATGAATACAGAGGGATTGAGAACGGGTGCCACCTTGGTGATTGAGATAAGCAGCCACTGCAGAATGGTTGTAATGGATCATTACCAGATGATTTCTGGCCAGATGGAGAAAATGAACCAAAGCCTGTTTTACAGCAAAAAGCTCAAGGATGTGGATATGATAAGACCTCTCGGCTGCAGAACAATGTCCCAAAGCTTCCTAGAAATTGACCCACGCCCCCCATCCCTGAAGGGATACATCTGTGAAAATGTGTAAATCTTGATGAGGAGGAGAAATCGGAACACCTGCTGACCTGTGAGACTTGTCCAACCATCATTACAGATCGTCGACTAGGGTAGGGGGAAGGGTAATATGAGCCTGCAAAGGGTACCGTGCAAGATTCCACTGGTCATGAAGTGTTTGCATATGAGTACGACCTAAAGGGATAAGAGCTGCCATGGAAGACCACATCTCCAAAAGCAACAGAACCTCAAGAGCTGTAATAGAGGGAGCAGTAAGAGCACGGAGAGAACTGAAAGCTATATAAAACGAGTGTTGAAAAAATCACCCAAATGGACAAGATATTGGTTAGGTTGAAGGAATGTCTTCTCCAATTTGATTAACCAGCCCACTCGAGCCACCTCTAGGAGCAGCTGATGAGTGTAACAGGCAGACTCCTGTTTAGAACGAGCTAACAGTAGCCAGTCATCAATATAATGATGAAAGCACAACCTGAGAGCATGTAGGTGACAAGCGAATGCCCTGACCACCAGACAAAAAACATATGGAGCCGAAGCAAGTCCAGAAGGCAGTGCACAAAACTGATAAACCACCCCATGATGAACAAACCAAAGATATGGTTTGCGACTGACAAGATATTGGGATATGCAAGTAAGCATTAGTGACTTCCATCTTGGTCATCCACAAATTAGGAGAAAAAGCCTACTTGAGGGTGAGAAACGATTCCCTGGTAAAATGGTGTAGAATGAAAAATTGACTGAGGCGGGACAAATCTATTACAGGTCACCAGTCTCTGGTTTTCTTGGGGACAATAAACAGCCTGGAGGAAGATGATGAACAGGTTCAATGGCCTGTTGAGACAAAACGTCTTGAACCACCTCTGACATATGCTGGCAGGTGATAGGATCCCAAGGCATAGGGAAGGAAATGGGTACCAGAGAAATAGGAGGTGGGTGGGGAGAAATTGGAAGACAAGTCCCACTGATAAAACTCGAATAACCCACTAATCTGTGGTGAAAGATTGCCAAAAGGGAACACACTTGCACAATTGAGCTCCTACCAGACTGGAACCCACTGGGTAGTAGTCACCAGTACTGTTGGCACCATGCCTATCTCCATCAAATAAAATAAGGAGATAAGAAACTCCTAGAGGGAGGAATAGGTAAGGGCTGAGAAGGACTAAGCTGGGAAACAGGAATAGGGACTTGTTGTGGTTCTGACTGCAACAAATGAGCTACCAAAGAGGAAAGGGTAGAGTGTTGATGCACAGACTCCACATGTGATTCCAAAACCTCAGGTACATGGTCGAAAACATACTGCTGAAGAAAAGGGGACGTATGTAAATCCCTTAGATAAGTGTGCAGCAAACAAACCTGGGACAAGGCTCCATCATGACCCAGAAGATCCCAACAACAGAGAAAACACATGTGTAAAGCAAGAGCCAAAGACAACAGAGGAACAAATGTGGAGGTAATAAAGGAGAGGCTGTCCCTCGAAAAACCTTCAGGATCTCGGTGTATCGCCTCTGAAAGGAGATGGAAGGTAGATAAATACCATACAAGTGAAGTAAGGATAAAATAAAGCCGTGAAAATTGGGCATGGGTTAAATGTGCAGGAAAATTAGGGACTGCCCCCCACACAGGTAGAATAAATCCCAACTGCTGAGAGTCGAGAAATGGACAGTTGGGCTGATGGTAAGCCAAGGCAAACTGATCCATAGCCCATGGAGGGCAGGGCACCCTCAATCAATTGTGAAGCAAATTGCTCAGCATGAACCCTAATATCTGGGGGGGGGGCTAAATACAGAGAGGAAGAACTATCATGCAACAAAGAAGGATGGGATCATAGAAAATAAGGGAAATGGATAAAACATCACATACCTGAGAAATCATGTCTAAAAATGCCATATTAGGCCTAGCTGATTTTGCAGGTTGGGCATAGGAAGAAATAGCAAAATCCAGTGGTGGAAAAATGCTATCAAAATCTTCATTGGCCAGAACTGGTTCCGCTTGTTCAGGAGGAAGTGGGGCAAGTTTAGGAGAAGGTGGTTGATCCATGTAACGATCAATCTCTCAGCGGATAATCGCTGATAAATCCAATGATGGGTTACCCTCACCTGCAGCCTGTAAAAGTGCTTGTAGAAAGTATGATATCCAAAGTGGTAACTTAAACCTAAGAATTCATTTCAAAAATATGAATCAAACATTAAAATGGTTTAATAGACAAATGCAAATGTGAGAGAGAAAAAACAAAAAACTGGGAAATTAAGTTAAAGTAAAATGAATCTTTAATATAACGAAAAAAGCACCAAAACAAAAAAAATGTCTCAACATGAGTACTGCCAAACTCAGTCATAGTTAAGTAGAACTGAATAGAAGGAGTCATATGCAAAATTAGAGTATGTGACACTCTTATCAGTGGAGGGTTGTTACATGAGAGATGCACTGTAATTAATCAATTTCAATGGAGGGGAAAAAAAGGCTTGTGGCATGCGTAAACTTTTTTTTCATATAGAAGGCAGCACTGAACGAGAATAGCTATTTATGTGAGAGGAGGTAATGACCATATCAGAATATAATCATTTGTGTATTTATATCTTGAATAAAAGAAACTTCTATGATATTTTAGTTTTAAACAACTTTCAGTGTACAGTGTGATGACGTACACTTATGTGGTGTTAAGAACACATATTTTTGAAAGTATACTAAAAGCATACTGATAAAAATATCTAATAAATAATAAAATCCTCAGTCCAAACATACCACAGTAACTTTCAAGTTTGTCTGTAAATTTTCCCTGATTTATCTAAAACCATGCTTGTTTCAAGCTTGAAGGTCATTTTCTAATTTTTGAAATTTTCAATACAAGTTTTTGAACAGGAGCTACTTCTAAACCTAAAATTTGTTTTATAAGTACTAAAAAACTCCACCCAAAGTATGTACCAATAAGGGAACAACCATTTCTGTTTTGCTACTGTTTACAAGAAAAGCATCAGCAAAAGAACTTATAGGTTCATGAAAAAAAAAACAGAAGTATAATTGTTTGTACGAATAAGACAGTTTCATAAGGGAACAACCATTTTTATTTTGCTACCATTTATAAGAAAGGCATCAACAAAAACAACTTATGAAAAACATAAATACACCAGAAGGGAAACTGTAAGTATATAAACACAGTCTATTCATTTTGACTTGTTCTCAGTTTTAATCCTACCTGGTAATGTATGTATATATATTTATATATATATTACTCCTTTAAGCCAAGAAACAAGACATTTGAGTAAGCTCTAAAGTTCACGTATAGCTGTAGTTTTACTCAATAGCTAAGTATTCCAGAAACTTTACAGAGAAAACTGTGTTAATAGTATGTCTGAGAATGTCAAATAGAAATTTTTAATAGCAAGACAATTATAAACAGCTCTTTAGACAATCACAATAACATTATGAATTTGTTCAGCAAAAACTTAGAAGATAAAAATAAAACTATGTACCAGTATACTAAGCCTAAATTATTAACATCAACTTTCACGTCTAAATGTGTTGAAAAGCAAAATGAAAATGACATAACACTGGAATGTCTTGATTTTTGCCTTAAATTATACTTGACTAAAATTGCAATATCCATTAAATTCAAAATAAATACTACAAACTATCATTAGTAAGGGTAGCTGATTCCTCACCTGTGCTTGCTTATCACAGTTTCTTTTTATTCATTGAAAATAACCCTTAAGCTCTTAATAAACAAAAGTTTTTTACAATAAAATTTCTTTTGAATAACAAAAATGTAAAGCAAGGTTTCCAATCAACCTGAACTCTTGTGGATCAACTTATGTGAGACAGCTTCATTTAATAACCATTTTTATGGTATATATGCATATTTCCTTAAACCTTATGCAGTATGAAGCAAGTTGTTTAGGATAGATAGCTATACTAAACCTTATCCAGTATTAAATCAATAGTGTAAAGTATATGAAATAATTATAATAATCTATATTAAAATAAATTATAATTGATGTCAAATGTTTGCTGGCATTAATTACTGAAATACGAATAAATCTCTCACTGGGTTGCATATGTCAACTAATTTAATTATAATAAATGTAGTAATTGTATGTTGAGGTTCACTCTTTAAATATGACAAGAGTCTCATATTCAATTGTGTAGGAAGTTGATTTAATTAAAATAAATGTGTTAACTTCTGAAATACAACTAAAATCAGTCATTGCAATTCGTAAGTCACGTCAGTTATAACAGTAAGAAAGCGATACATAATTTAAATAATACCCTAAAAACAACATGATATATACAGAATCTACCATCTTGTTCTTATGATTACAGTATAATAATGAATGAACAAAGATTTATTATTGTACTATGAAAAAAAAGACATAAGAAAACTAAATTGGCATAAATTCTTGAAAAACAGAATAGTAAAGATGTTTTAATGTTAAAGCTGAAAATTCCACATTAATAATACACTCAGGAACAAGTGCACTGATTTTAATTTTTCTCCGTTCAACATATTTGAAGTCAAGGGATGAAGACTTTACATGCATGGTATTCTGGTACCATCCTTATATCTATGGCAGTTTTATCAATTTTTACAGGAATTTTGTGCTACATTCTACAAAGACTAAACTTTTGCCAACTCTGTTTAAATTATGCTATGAAAGGAAAAGTTAGAGGTCCACATATAACTGTATATAACTCATCTATCAGGTTCAAATGAAAAGCTAGTCCATCTTAAGCTATCAGTAGATTCAAACTCACCTGGCTGTTGCTCTAATCTCTGACTATGTTGGGAAACATGCTAGTCCAAACAAAACCTTTTAGGGCAAATCTTTCATGCCAGAAAAACCCATCAATTAGCATTTCAAAATATATATGCTAGAAATATGGTACTTTATTTTACATTCACCTTTCAATCTGAGTCTGTAAATCATAACAAATTATACATTCTTCTGTTGTGTTGTTCTTGGTATACATTTTCAGGGCTTTCGTTCATGTAACATCTAGTTGTTCTATTGTTCATTTTAGGCTTTTGCTAAAGGACTATAGTCAGTCTAAAAGTTCAAGCTTAAAATAAATATCTATGCATTTCTGAAATGTAGTTTTACTGAAAATTTTTATTTTTATACCTAAAATTATAAAGAACTTCGTCAGATTTGTAAACACCAAGATGCAGTCTAGTACAACTAAAATATTTTGTTTAGTTGTGAACAGTAGAATTATAACAAAATTACTTATGTAATGAGCTACAATACTGGAACACATCTACAATCTTTTACTGAGTTGCATAGAGAGCTGAATTATAATAAAATTATTGATATAATGTATGGCACTACTGAAATACATCTACAATCTTTCACTAACTTGCATAGAGAGCTGAATTATAATAAAACTATTGGTATAATGAGTTTCAATACTGAAATACATCTATAATATTTCACTGACTTGTGTAGAGGACTGAATAACAACAGAACTTTTTAATGTAAGGAGTTACACTACTGAAATACATCTACAATATATTTTTCAGTTGTGCAGAGTTGAAAGATTACACATGCTATTGATATAATGTGCTACTACAACACTGAAATACATCTATAATCTAATGAGCTGTGTACAGATGCTGAGTGAGTACAATATGAAAAGCGCCAGTGATTACTATTATTATTATTATAAATTTAATCTTTTCAAAACAAATATCCTTTAAGTGTGGTGAAGAAAATTAAACACATGAGCATGCCATATGGAAAGTAAACAACACTAACTTGTTTGACCAATGTTGAAAACAATGCCATTTACCTAACTTTTACAAACAAACTTTATGACACATTTCAAGCTTGTTGTTAGAATTCATTAGTTGAAGACGAGTCACAATACAGCCACTAATGAAAGGCCCGAAAAACCTTAAGTCTTGTATGTCAGTGATATTTGTCAATTTATTATTTTATCTTCATTCATTCTGTACCATTTCATGCTTGGAATGAAACAATTAAAACACTGAGTAACAGAATAAAATGATACATTTTTTTTCAGTTATAAGTACACAATGGTTTTAGCTTTACTGTTTTCTTATGTGAAACTTAAATTAAGAAGATCAAATACTCCAGGTTTTTATACAACAAGTGCTAATCCAAATAAATTGAAATTCTGTCTAACTCCATTATTTTAAGAAAATCAAAAACTTCTGAACTTCTTAACATAAATACCTGTGTGCATGTACACACATTCAAGAATCATTAATAAACAATCATATCAACATTATGTACTGTTCTAGTTTATCCCACCAGGAGAAAAATAAAGTTATACTCTTAAGGTAATATAATCAACTCAAACAAGCCAAAAATCACAGCTTGTGAATAATTTAACTGTTAACTGACCCAAAGACAGCAGCAAATTCACCTTCCAGCACAATGATTGTCTTGATAGTTTAAACACATGCACAAGTGAGTGCAAGATACTTGTAAGTGACAGTAGTAAAGGTGACAAAATTCTCACTTCTCATTATGAACAGCATTTAGTCAAAACAACCTCTGGCCACAATTTTAAAATATCATAACAATTAAAAACTAAGTAAGTGGGGAAGGCAAAACTGGCCCATGGTACCAGACTGTATCTTCAGCACATTAGTTGACTCAGTAAACAGACTGTGCCACAGGAAAAAACCATCCTGCAATGGCTGGAGTACTGGGAGGTGCTGCATAGCTGACAGAGAGAAGAATTATATTGTCTACTCTCTGTCAGCTTTCCAGATCTCTATATTCTGCATTTAAGAGCCTTGAAATCTTACTACAATCTCATAAATTATTGGGTAGAGTACTCAGGTGGGTTTCTAAAATCTCCTCTGTCGACCCTGTTGGTACTTGAGTTAGCGGAGATGTCAGTGGAGAGGCATCCTTCCTTGGTGGCATCCTTTCGTTGATCTTGTCTAGACCTTTGGCTTCTTCAAAGGATGTAATCTTGTGTTGTGGGGAGATTCCTGTTGCAATAACTGAAACAATAAAAACATGTTTAGCTCGATCTCCCCCATATAAACCTCTAGACTGTTTATATAGACACGAAAACAGTATTAATTGTTTTGCTAGTGAGTCAAACTTTTATTCTTTAACTAACACAAGTTCACAACAATTAATCTTGTGTGAAAATGTTCCAACAGTTACTTAAACCAAAGAAATTGAACACTTATATTTTGAACTAAGAAATAGTTCAAAATATAAGTGTTCAACTAAGAAATGGTTGAACACTTATATTTTGAATTATTTCTTAGTTGACCACTTATATTTTGAATTATTTCTTAGTTGACCACTTATATTTTGAACTATTTTTTATTTGACCACTTATATTTTGAACTATTTCTTAGTTGAACACTTATATTTTGAACTATTTCTTAGTTGAACACTTATATTTTGAACTATTTTTTTAGTTGAACACTTATATTTTGACCTATTTCTTAGTTGAACACTTATATTTTGACCTATTTCTTAGTTGAACACTTAAATTTTGAATTCAAAACAAACTTAAGAGGAAAAATAAAAATAAAGGTATTTATAAAAGTGATCCAACCACAATGTTAGGAAAACACTAGGTTCAAAAATTAATTAAAAACAAATACAAAACCCTTGATGAAGAAAGGCCCACCTTTCAAAAGTGCTCAGAGTTATAGTGTTTTGTATTTGTCTATAAGTGTGACTAAAGATTGCTTACAACTCCCATATTGTCACTGTTCATACATATGACAATAAAGAAATAGGTTATTATAAAAAACTGTCAGTCCTACTTTTTCACCATCTTATCATTGCTTCATCATTTTAATAAAAATATTTTTTAATTACGTTTCTTAATGGATGTTTTAGGCAGTGATTTTAAGTTGTGGAGGCAGTTTTAATGGTGTGGATATGTAATAAAATTGGCAAAAAATGTCCACTTCTGAACTTCTCTGGCAGAAACCACGATATCTGGTATATATGGGTTTTAAGATATACCGATTTCAAAACTTTAGGGAAGCCAGTTATCAGTTCAATACTTTCTTATTAACACTGAGAACAATGTAAGTTTGAATCAAGAATATTTTATTTTAAATTTTAATAGCTACTTTAGTACTAGCCATCATCACATGCATACTTATGCCATATCTTATCCAAATGTATGTGATCCTTAACACCTAGCTGCCTCATTTTACCTCTCATTTTTGACAAAATAAACTTTAAAAACATACAATCACAGCCTTGGTGCAATAGCAAGTCAAGTGACACATGAGAAGCACAAAAATGAGTCAAGTTTACTTGCTCCTTCCTTGTTTTGATCTAAATTAAAAATCATAGTAAGATTAATGCTGTTTAAACCGAGAAAATCTAAGATACAATTATAAGTATATTTGTTTATGTTAATGTTTTTTGTTAGCAATTCTGTAATGTGTCTTTCTGAAAGATTGAGTCAAGTAATATTGTCATATATACAAAATATTAAAAGTATGTGTTTTTCAGTTGGAATCTACTTTCTTCTTAAAAAAAACAGACCATGCTTTCAGTGGGGAAATGCATGTTAAGCTTTTCACTCCCCCCTCATCAAAAATAAAATAAAATTTTGGCTAAAAGAACACTAGAACAGTAAGCACGGTTAAAACATTCTGCTTTTTTTTATGAAAAAAATTGGTCTTCTCTGTAAGCAAATATTCTGACCACTTGTGTGACGTATTAAACACCTCCTTCAGATATGTACCCGGCATGGCCAGGTGGATAAGGCGCTCGACTCACAATCTGAGGGTTGCGGGTTCGAATCCGCATCCCACCAAACATGCTCGCCCTTTCAGCCGTGGGGGCGTTATAATGTGACAGTCAATCCCACTATTCGTTGGTAAAAGATTAGCCCAAGAGTTGGCGGTGGGTGGTGATGACTAGCTGCCTTCCCTCTAGTCTTACACTGCTAAATTAGGGACGGCTAGCGCAGATAGCCCTCGTGTAGCTTTGCGCAAAATTCCAAAACAAACAAACCTTCAGATATAAAAATACACAGAATTTGGTAATGTTTCTTATCTATTATTCTGATGAATATGCACAATTTTTCTATGAAAATATAAACATCAGTTTTCAACAAAAGCATTTACAAATAAGTTAGTAATTTTGTGTAAATGCCACAAGCAAAAGCAACAGGGTCAGACAGATGCCATGACATACCTGAGAGTTAAATAACACAACGCTGTGGAACATATGAAGTTATATTAAAGGGTAGAAATGTGACTTAATCAGATATTAACTTAATGGAGAATTAAAATACAAATTTCACTCTAAACCTAGTCCATAAAAATATTTAGAACTGAACTTTCTGTACCTTAGCAAGTTATGAAACTAATACCTAAATTTACAGAAATCTCCCTAACTGGGAAATCAGTTTAAATAGGTTACCATAGTTTTTTTATAATAAACTACAGTCAAGCATGGTTATAAGAAAACTTTAAGGACCACTGTGTATTCTTCATTACAGGCATAATTTGTTATAGCAACTGTGAACATTAATCAGCAAATTATAAAATTTGATATGACTAATGTCTTGTTTTTATATATGTATTTATTTGAAAATTGCAGTAAATTGTGTGAAACATATGACATTCTAGAGACAATACGAGATTTTCAGTAGGTAATGCAGTTTGTATCCAAACAATAATAGTGTATTAATATACATATGCAATTAACATTATGAAACAATCCATACACAATGCACAGTACACTACAATGAAACACAGGAATATATTTATATTTGTATTATACAGACAAAAAAAAGTAACTATTCCCAATGAATTTCACATGCTTCCAGAGTATAGACCATAGTTAATGAGAAATAAATTGAACTTAGCAACAGAAGTGAAATTGTTCTATTTTCGTTATTTTAAATGCATGATTTCATTATAAGTGTGAAAATATAACTTGTTCTTTATGGGCAGCCAATAGTTATCTTTTAAAATATTCATTATATATGTCATTTCAATATATACACGTTCATTATAAATGTTCTCAACTGTGAGAAGATAAATCAGTTTTGAATATTATTCAGTGAAAACATGTCAGACATTGATAGTTCATCATTCTATGACTTGATATTTTAAAAATTTGTGAAAGGCACAAATAGGTTCTGAAAGTGAAAGAACTAAATGTCCTTGTCACATGGTGGGGAGGGACAATCTAATACTCAGAGAAAAACCTTTTTTTTGAGAAAAAAAAAAAAGAGGGTGGGGTGGGCATGTACTTATTCCAGGCCCCCAAATATACCCATCACCATACCTTAAAACCTTTATATACCAAATTTCACGTTTTTTGCCACAGGTGAGCATCTTTGTCACATATCCTCAAACATTAGATAAACATTCCTATTTAGCTCCAAAGGACAAAGGTATGGGACAATTTGGCAAACTACATATCTACATCACTTTATAAATGTTGTTCTTTAAAGTTTCAAGTATGTTGCACATCAAAAACACTTCTTTATTATGGCTTCTTCACACTACAAACTTTTCAATTAAAATAAGTCTGACATAAATATAAAAATATCATTCATTATATATTAAAAAAAGTATTCTATTGCTTCTTACTATTCTTAATAGAAGTCTTTCCCTCAGATAGAATGCCAGAAGGTAAGGTTCCCGAAGGTGTCAAGCCTTTCAACTGAAGCACACTTTCACTCTCCTCTCTAGCAGAAAAAGAAATCACACAGAGCTCACAAATGAAGCAGAAATCAGTAAATAGTTAAATTAATGAAGAGTTATAATTTACAAACAACCTGTAACAATGTTTTAAAACTGGAAAGATTATAGTATACATTAATCACAATATAATATTATATGATACACTCAATATTAGAAAAAAAAGTACTCATTTAAAGATACTTTTTAATTTTTTACTTTCATATTTATAACAGCTGAGAGACAACTTGTCAGAGGAGATAACTTATAACTAAAGAAATTTAAAACAAAGTGAGTAACACTAAAAAACTTATTGTTTAACTAAATGTACTTGTAATATATAAGTGTACTTGCTACAAACATGTACTGAAACTACTACTCTTTACAACATCTTACAAAAATTCCCATAATGCATAACATATATCATAAGGTTTTCCCAATTTACCTCACATTTCCATGTGGCTTTCAAGTATTTTGTTTTTGTGGAAAATGTAATCTATGAGCTAAAGTAAGGTTTCACAAATATCTTACTGCACTACACAAATGTTATATATGTTACTTGCAGAATAGTCTTCATACAAATTGTATAGCATGTCATATAAACACATTATGAGAGATTTTAACTTAATAATCTCAGACATTCCACATACTGATGTACCAATAACAAAGAAAGACCATAATTACCTTAATACTGAAAACACTCGAGCCATTTTTCCAATAGCCCTAATTTTATTTCGGATCACTTCTTTCCTTGCCCCTGCTGTACCACCTATGAATAAAGGGATTTCATTATAAATACCACATTAAATTTAGATATATTCTATAAAACAGCTTTACAGATACAATATGTACATTGGTAGAATAATGGTGTGATATACCTTAACTTTTAGTTTGAGTTCTTCCTTATTTTGCAAGTAAAATTACACTGAGACACAAGATTTACGCTCCATTTAATCTGCAAGTCCTAACAAGCCACAAGTTCACTCCTAAAAATATAAACTATACTAACATGGAGGTCAAAACAAAGACAGTTTTAAAAATAATTTTGTTATAAATTTTTAGTATTTTGCAATTACTACTACAGTTTTTGATATTTTACAAACAATCTATTTATCTTTTTTCATAAAGAATATAATACTCCTTTTTTTTGTCTTTAAGATATTCTACGACTGAAGGAAAACATTGGAAAGGATGTTTAATATTTTAAATAATGCATCTTTTCACAATTTTTGCTTCTCATGTTAGCCTATCATAAAGCTGCATTAAAACTAAATGTAAAAAAACAAATCATCTTCAATTTTCATCCTTTTCTCCCATTGTAGGAAAAAGTTTGTTATTAAGCAATTCAATCAGCACAATTAAATAACATGCTTATTTACACAGCTATATAAATCATGGGATACTACATAAAACTATAACAAAACAATCAAAGAAACATATTATATTTAAGTTGTTTTCTGAATAACACTATGAAGAAAGTTAGTGAATGTGACATTTATGAGAAATTTATTTTGCACTTTAACAAAAATTTAAACAATGTATTGAAGAGTGATTAGTTGCTGTATATTCAGTCTCTGTATTTCTACAGAAATGAAACATTAGTGTCACGTAACAAAAAAGGTACAACATTCAATTGATAATATGTTTCTATGGGTACTTTGTGAAATTGGAATTTATTTAAAGTATTAGATAAAAATCAGAAAAACTGAGGAATCAAAATAAAACTGTACAGAGTTTTCACACTAAACCTGTTTCTTAATTTTTATCTTAGCAGCTGAAATACTGAGTTGTTCTTTTAAAAAAGAATACATGCTAATGCAAAGTGTAATGGATTTATTAAATATGATATCAATTTTCACCATACTAATTTCTTGATATAAATTTGTGTGAATTTAACAATCCTGTGGTGCATATTCATGTCAATGTATCTTTAATCAAATGTAGTGACTTTCTTTACTATGCGGGTGGAAAATATAATCACGATTACAGTTCACAATTCTATGTACTACTCTACATAGAAGCACATGCAAACTACGAAACATCACCTACTGTAGCACAACAATGAAAATGACGTAAACTGTAACTTACGTGTCATTGGATTAGAGAGGGAAGAAGGAAAAGAAGTGTTTGGAATGAAATTTTTAAAGTCATCAACATTTAATAGATATTTATTAAAAAAACCCTAAAACTTACATTATTTTAAACCAATATTCAAATATAGAAAAAATAAAATAAAATGTCCCAAACAATCATAAGGTACTACAAAGTTTGTCAACTCTTAAATGTGTCTTAGAGAAATCTGATTGAGTATAATATTACCTACTACATGGAAAGATAACATATACAGCAATATTAGTTTCAGTAACTTTACTAGAACTACAACCACATGTAATATCATAATAATTATGTTCAAGCACCATGTCACTTGGCAATATGTTAAAAACCAAGTGGATACCTTACAACTTTAATTAATCTATATACATCTTATATGTATGCAGAACCCAATCTACAAACTCAGTTAATAATATTTAATAAATAAGGGTTTGACTCATCAGAATATTTTGCCACTGCCTACCTAAACTACGCTTGTACGTCTGCCATACAAAAATATTTTTATTGCTTTCAAAAAGATATAATTTAGCACAAAAATACTCTGAAGAAAAAAAAAGAATGCCTAAAGAAACTATAAAAAATTCCAAAATCTGTGTCTCGTTTCCAAGTCTTCTAAACTTTCCATTAGATTCCTGTGTTCATCCTTACAGGAGCTGCAGGTAGTCATTTTATCACTACACCATAGATTACTACACATACTATTTTCTTTACACTGACATAAACAATTTGTACTCTGTTTTACCTAACTGCACTTAAACATTGCCTGTAGTTATTTTCAAGGCTGTTCTTAATTAGTAATTGTTCAGATCACATACTGTGACATCATAATTCATAAAAGGGTGGGAAGGAAGAGCTTAAGTAATAATACCACTAAAAGAGAAAGGTTCATTTGTTTGTTGAATTTTCACACAAAACTATTTGATGAGCTATTATTATCCATGCTAGCCTTCCCTACTTTTGTAGTGAAAACAGAGAAAGCAGCTAGTGAATACCACCCAACATCAACTCGTAGACTATCTTAATCTAATAGTGTGAATTGACTGTCACTATTATAACATATCCATAGTCCCAAAGTGTGGAGTGCAGTTTTTCTTTGGCAATAACGGGGGTACAAACCATGGATCCACAGTCCACCACACTAGCTGCTGGGCCATACTCAGCCCAAAAGAGAAGAGAAATCATATGAGACAAAAAACAAAAACAAACATGGACAAGTATATTATCAAGCAAGGATAGTTTCTTATCAAATGTAAATACATACTATAGAACAGAGAAAAGTTCTAAAAAACATCTACAAGTGTGTAGTTTACAGGTAATGTTTCCTGAAGAAGTGCAGAAATGAATATTCATGGATTTTATTTTCCATTTTACTTTAAGAATTACATTAGATAACTGTTATAAAATTACAAAATATTGCTTGTAAAACTGTTGAAACATAAATATAATTATTATTTTTATTTAGATTTTGAAAGCTGCTATGCAGGTGTGCACTTGACACCTGAAAGGTGCTTAGTGATTTGAATAGGATTAACCAAAAAAACCATCCAAATAATTAATATCTGACTGTAAATGCAAAATAGGAAGCAATTATACCAGGCTATACATCTCCCCTTCCTTTATCCCAACAACAGAAATGTTTGTAGAAACAAAAGTATTTACAAGTCATTAAAAATATTCATAATTTACATGCTTGACATTCTTTTTTTTAATAGCATTACAAAAACTTTCAAAATAGGATACACGGATTAAAAACTATATAATATCACAACCTTTAACTGGTGCTTACAGCAAGGAGAAATAAAATAGTAGTAGCACTGTTCACAACCTTTAACTGGTGTTTAAGGCAAGAGGAAAAAAATAGTAGTAGCACTGTTCAAAACCTTTAATTGGTGTTTACAGCCAGGAGAAAAAAATAGTATTAGCACTGTTCAAAAGCTTTAACTGGTGTTTACAGCAAGGAGAAAAAAAAAATAGTATTAGCACTGTTCAAAAGCTTTAACTGGTGTTTACAGCAAGGAGAAAAAAATAGTAGTAGCACTGTTCTTAAATGTAATGCATATGTATGTTATTCTAGTAAAATCATAAGATGAAACACACCATTGAGAACTTGAAATCTTTCAGCAGTTATATATTACAGGTTGACCAATTTTGGGTTTTAAATTACCTGACCCAGGTCTTGATTTACTACCAAGGTATCATATATTAAATTGGGAATCTGAACAAAAAAAATTCAAAAAATATGACCATAATGCAGTTGTAAGCATGGGCCTGTTAAAGAAGGTTGAAACAGGCTTTTCATTAATAAATACTGGAACTTTATAAAATGAAAAGATTTCAAGATTTTACAGTAAACATCAGCATATAGCAAGTACATCCCAATAATAACTTACTGCACCTTAAGTATTAATATTTCTGATTGATTTAATGAAAGTTTTTAAATTAATTATCATTCAAACAGGACCCAAGTTCCCTGAATTTTTCACAGTGGGTACTTGGCTCCAGATTTTCTATCCATGCTGAACTGTAATATATACATAAAATTTTATTATCACCTTTTAATAGAAAAATACATGTTCATTATTCTTAGCAAAGGTGGCATGATGAGGCCAATTTATGTCTAATAGCCTAAGTGTTAGGAATTTTGTAATGGCTCATCTTAATTGCCAATGAGTTTAAAATTATTTTGAAGTGACAAGAAAACTTTAATAATAAAATACTACTAGGCTTAGTGTTGTAAAAAAATGAACATTTGAAATAAAAATCTAATACAGATTACTAATGTGGTTAAGGGCATCTCTGTAGTGGGTTACCTAAGCCTAATCATCTAAAAGAGTTGAAATTAGTTTCACCCTGTACTTCTAGATATTTAAAGGGAAACACAATTTCTATTTTTTGTTATTTACTTGACTTATGAGTTTTTTAATACAACAGGACTCAAACTTGTAAAATAAAGATTAACTTTTTAATAATATTAAATGAAATTCTTAATTTATAAGCCTAGAAAGCTGAAGAACTGATATTCAGATATGGCAGTAACTAAAACATTATTGTGTCTGAACACTTCAGATATATGCACAATTAGACAATTAGAAACTCTAGTAAATCTCTAATTCTTAAAAATTACATGCATGGATTATTTTATTTCAAAATTTGTAATAAATATTTTATTAAATTTGGTTATTTTAATCCTAAAACTGTTTTGATGGAAACTTGGTGAAAAAAATTCTGCTAGAATAATTTCTCATACAAAAACTATGAACAAGTTTATGGTTGATCTCTTCCCTCAAAAAATGCTATGAAACTCTAAACATGTCGTTTAGTGTTGATGAAAATTCTTTCCAAAGAAAGGCTACTTTTGCTCAGTGATATTCCATTTTGACCTTGATTTGCACCATAAGAATGGTTTTCAACATGTTAATGATATCTAGGACACTCTATGCACTTAGCATAAACAACAATGAGTGTCTTTAAACTATTTCTTATGATTTTTACTGATTAAGGTTTAATAAATCATAGTTAAGTCTGTCAGTCATTGAATGATCTAAGACAATGAAAGTGGTTATGGTGAGAAGATCATATCTTTTCTTACAATTCCTTCTGCTTTGATTGGATTCTAAGATTTATGGATAACCTATCTTTCTGACTGCTTTAACTTCAACAGGAATCTATCATGACTATATCCACACCATCTGCATTTCATGCACACAACACACCTTCCAACCTTGTACTTACAACTTAAACTAGGGTAAACATGACTTTTGGACATTCAAACAATGTATATTGACTAGTTTAGCACTGAAAACAGGTCTTCTATCAGGAAATTACTCTGCAAAAGGCAATAAACTTTCACCTAAATCTTTACACCAATAGGTGGAAAACATTTTTCAAATGAGGATTTCTCTGTAATAGGTGAAATTATGAGCACAAAAATTGAATTTTTCAAAAGTTCTAATCTGTGGAAGACAATTTTAGTTTTTTTTGTTTTTTTTTCATTTACAAAATATTTTGAAGTCCAAAACATCCATTAGTTCCAGTACAATCGACTTTTGATTTTGGATTAAAAATTATTTAAAAAGTTGGGGAGGAATATCATTATATGTATGCAAAACATATGGAATGTACAAGTTATTTTTAATGTAATCGAGAAATGGAAACCCAAGCTTGATTACTGCAAAGAAGCATGATATAAAAGACTGTTTAGTTTTTGTTATAATAACAGTTAAAAGCAAATGATTGTTGGAAGTTGTGTTTATAATTCATTGATATTGAGACTATCAAATGTCGCATGCAATACACTGACATCGAGAATATAGAGATTTATAGAAAGCGGGCAGATGATTAAGTGATAAACATATAAATAGTGTGAGATGAGCAGAAGCAATAAACAGACAATAGCAGAAGAGAGTAAAGTTACGGCCAAGGTAAAGTTCGGCATAAAGTTAACTACCGTAGAAGTGATAGGCCTAATGTTTAATATGTTAGAGTAAGACTAACAGTAGAAAAGGACATAAGAATAATAATTTATTTCCATCAAAGTTGGTTCTAAAGTAACTGATTCAGCCTGAGTGTACTTTGACAAAAGGAAAAGAGGATATTTAGAAGAAAGAAGACCAAACGATTACTAGAAGAGTAGTATATGACTACTGTAACTCACACCACAATTGTAAGTGAATCACACACAGAATACTAGTGTGATAGTAATAGAGAAGATAGTTTAGCTAGTCAACTGAAATTGTAAAGCAATTGAATAGGTCTGATAACTGGATTTATATTGAGTTTACTTCCTACACATGATGAAATTGGACACTACTATACAGGTAATAACTGATATAATTTACTAATATTGTTGTATAAGTTCAGGTAATTTGGTGCAGATCACATTAAGTTTCATTGGACCTTTCAGGATTTTAAGCCTCCATGTTTTAAAACAGCTTTTCAGTTTTGTGTTTTGCTCATAACAATCTACTGATATGAAAACCCTCTGTTAATTATTAATCAGCAAGATTGAACCTGCAGTAACCAAAAGCTTATCTAAAATGTTATCTGTAAGCAGTGTTAACAATCAAATTTTAAAATGTCAAAAAATCCAAGTTAGCAAAATAAAATGATTGTTTTTTATTACATTATTCTTTCTCAATCTATTGCAGGTTTGAAGCCACTGCCTTATCTTCTGTATGTCTTAATCAATACCTTTGATACTTGGTGAAATTTTTGTTGGCATGGAATAAACAGTGTACTTAGTTGTAACTTATTGATAATAGATGAAATATCAAATTGAAATGCTTATTTTAGATACTTATTGTTTGATATCCATAATGAACTTATCAATATATAATGTAACCAAAAAAAAGATATCCAACAGCTAAATATGCCTACTAAACACACTTACAAAACAATAAAACTATTAAATATCTAATTTCTTAGTAAGTTGTAACAAGTTTTTCCATGAATACAAACAACGTATGTGCTATTAAATCTCTATACAAAATCTTGTTTTTCCAAATTCTGTGGTTAATGTTAAAAACATCTATTTGATCTTTACATAGAAAAAATTAAATATATGTTGATACTATTTTGAAATCATGTTTTAGAATAATACTAACCTTCAAACGAATCATCATCTTCAGACATTAGTTCATCATCGGAGCAGATCTTCAGAAGATTTACTAGCATTTCAGTTACTGTAATTAGTATAAAATGCACCTTTAACTGATAAATTATTCATGAATATTTATGATCTCCTACATGCCAAAGCTATGTTATTTATGTGGCTAAAATATTATTTTTTCATATCTATTTTATGCTTTTCACAGAATCTTCTGATCCTACTCATACACCACTACAAGATTTAGATACCAGTGTTGATGCAGAAAATCTTGACTCTACTGCTATGATCAGGAAGTTTTATTTTTGAAATATCTAGACTCCTTACATAGATAAATTTACTCGACTAAAAACCTTTAAGCCTTTTAGCAATAATTAATGAAACAGAAAGACACTGACAGAGTATTACTATTTACAGCTTGACAAGTATAGCAATTTTAAGTGCTATATCATCCTCAAGTGTAGCAAATTAATTTTTCTGGAGATTGAAACTGGGCACAATTTTAACTTTGATTTCCCATGTCAGACAGCTGTTTTAACAACTAAGCAAGCTACCAGATCACAAAAATCAAACCTCAGTTTTCATAACACATAACTCAAGAGTGAGTAACATAACTAATAACAAAATGATGAAGTTAATTAAAACACTTTCCTAGCAATATGCATCAGTATCAATAATAATATTATGGTGCTCCCTGGTTATAATGCAGGTTTTAGGAGAGGCACGGAGACCTGCATTATAATAGAGGAAACAGTCGTATTGGCCATTACAACTTTTTAACTTTTTAAATTTTCTTTAATTGCTACAAACAATAAAATATAAAAAAATATATGTATTGACATCAATATAAAGTCAATACAGGGGATTTATTTAGTTGAATCATTTCTTTAAAAAGTTCTGGAGTTTCATCTAACTTGTCGGAAGAACAAATGTAGTCTTCCTTCTTCTACTGTCCATCCACGTATTGCACCATCTGGGATACCAAACTCCTTTTTAATTTGCACTTTTGAAACCTCACTTTTTACTCTTTCAACACCTGTTAAGTTTTTTTTAAATAATGTATGACTTTCTCCTATTTATGTTCGCCATTACCCATAAAAAAATTCGAATATAATAATACATGACAATTCTACATTTGTGAACTTCACACAGTAATCGGATAATCACAACACTTAGATGCCATTAAAGACATACAGCGGAAAGTTCCTCGCTGGGCAAGTTCAATGTAGAATGTAGGGGAAGGAAGGAAGACCCACAATATATCTGAATCCACAGTATAAGTAACAGCTTTATATCCAGGTAGCACTATAATTCACTTAGACTGAACATAGAATTATTTTTTATTATTGAAAATAGTCTGAAATAAATCAGTTGTGAAGACTTGAATTATTAATTTTTATCTCTGAAAAGGATAACTGTAACATTATTCTGTGTAGCATTAGCATTTATTAACATTGTAAATATTCTGCCACTGACATAAGATTTATCAGTGTTGGATTTATTTTTTGCATGTGAAAATGTCAATAAATTTGTCGTCCATACTTAATTTCATTTAAATGCAATATACTTTACCTTTCTAAAAATAGTTTTAATAGCAAATGATTACTACAAAAACAATGCACGCACAATACAGAATAAAATAAAGGATAAAATGAATAAAAGTTGGTGTTTCATTGAAACTTTGCCAGTACCGTGATCATTGCAAAATTCCTGCCTTCAAAGGTTAACTCAGAAAATATCTGAAAGGTATCTTACCTTTCTCTCCAACAAATGGCAAAGACCATGTAAAGACATCCATAAAGTTGGGTAGCCAATAAGGATGAGGAGAGCAGTTGAACTGTCTAATGTTCATGACATTATTTTCATATTTCAAGACAGCAGCTAAAGTTATAAAACAGGTTAGTCTTTAAAAAAAATATATATAAAATCTTTATGCTTGAATTATCTCAATGAATTTGGCATTTTCTCAATAATTATTTTGCAGAGAATTTAATATAACTTCCCAGATTTCATGAAAGTGTTAAATTTTTCCTAAGTGCTATTTAAGAAAACACCACACTTATCTTGTGGCCACCATGCATCAAATAAATTTATTTTCCAGTAAAATACTAGTAACTTATACTAGATTTTAGAAGCACCACAATGCATGTTATAACTGATGTAATATACCTTTATTATTGTACACATCCAGATAGTTTGGTGCAGAAAAAATAGTGATGAGGGATGGAAAACCAGTTGTTTGGCTTTTTCTGTACATCCGGTATCTAAAGAGAAGTGAATAAAAATTAATCTCTATATATCTTAGTTCAATAAATTGCACCACACAGAAATAAGGGACAGAAAACTAGTTGTTTGGCTTTTACTATACATGTGGTACCTAATGAAAAGCAAATAAAAAATTCAACTTTACCTATCTCAGGTAAATAAACACTTGCATATCATGATGATGAAGGATGGAAAACCAGTTGTTTGATTTTTTCTAGTTATGCACTAAAAATGGCATTTTATATAAGATCTTAGGTAGGTGTAGGTTGGGAGTAACATATAATAGAATTATTAGGATGGTTATTATTCTACTTTAAGGATTTTTTAGAACTTTTAAGGGTGGAGGATGGTAGGTATTGTTTAGTAGAAATATTTTTTGGGTGGCTTGATTTTATCTTATTTCTACTTTTAACTTTATTACATCTCTTTAGAGGTAACTGCCTTCCCACAACTGACTGCAGACAGTGAAAGGCAGTAAGAGTTGAGACATTTTGGGTGTAAGCACTCAACTCTGTACCCTTAATGAATTTTCCATGACTGCTAACTGGTTTCTCATCTGCTTTTTGGATTTTGTCTGATAGATGGGATATCCCCAAAGCTTTTTGCTTTTGGGTGCTATTACCACAGGCAATCTCCGTTATGACTTTTGGATTAAGACTGGAAAGTGTGATGTTTTTGTTTAAATAGAGTTTTGAATTTTTCTTATATATATATAAACATACACACACATACATACATAAATATATGAATTCAATATGTATTAATATTTGTACTAATATTGAAACTTCTAATTCTGGAAACTTCTGAAAAGTTATTACTATTGAAAATCTTGAGTTGCTACTGTGGGAACTTCTTATTACTGGCATAAAAAGGTAATTAGTATCTTACAACAAATTACAAGAAATACTAATATCCAAATATATAACAAAATGTAGAATAAAATCTACAAAAATGTACTCTCTGCCCATAGCTGTACTTACATTTCATTTAACCCTATTGACACATGTCATGGGTCAAAGGCCATGTCATCGTGTTAGTTGATTAGCATTAAAATTTTATTCAACTGCTACTTTATGAATTTATTCAATAAGTTTGATATCAAATTGGAGATTATGATTCAAATTTTAGTATTATATATTAGTTAGTTTCTGAATTGGAAAGTAAATATTAAAAAAACACACCTAAATATTGATTTTTGTGTGTCACATGGTATGTTGAATGCAGCATTGATTCAAATTAGATGCTTGTGATATCCAAGTATAAAGTCTATAGTTTTTACAAATTAGAAACTCAAATTACTATATTGACAAGCTAGAATATAAAATAAGAACCTCTTATCTCTTTTATTTGCTGAAATATCCAGACATTTACTGACTCAAACATGTTGCCCACTCCCATCTCTTTACATTTTTGGAAACATTTACATACATCTACTTCTGTCTATGACGTGTCAATAACCAATTGAAAGCTCAGAATGTCCCCCTAGTGGCATTCTCAGCCTTTTTCAAATATATAGATATGAAACTCATTCTTTTTATACAAGATTCCAACTGGTAAGGTTAAAAAAAAAAAAAGTTAGGTCAAAATTTCATATTTTTTTAGACCCAAATATAGCTTAGTTACTAAGTTTGATAAATTATAGTGGAATTCTATGGTATTGATTTAGAAATGTAAATATGAAACCTAAAAAAAATTAGTTTCACATCCTCCACATGCAAAATTTGATAAGGCTTAGCAACCTACGGTAAGCAGCAACTGCAAACAAAGTTTGTAACTAGAAGAGATAATAGTTTGCTATACTTCTTTATTTACTGTTCTATGTTTTAAGAAAAATAAGTTTAAGAACTTATTTGTAAACAGTAATAATGTATATACATATATAATGTATTATAACTGCAATGTGACTGTATTTTACAAAATACTAGTCCACTAAAACACAGCCAAGATAGGTTATTTTGTAAAGGCCAGTTTTATATTCTTGGATACAGTAACATGAGCACACATACACTGTGTCATTGCAACTTCTGTAATGTTAGCAAGGCACAGCTGAAAAGGGCAATATGATAAAAATAATAAATATATATAAATGTATAATGTTATGAGATTTAAGCTATTTAGACTGATCATTTGTGTTTTTGTATTATAATCTGTAGTCATTCTAGAACCAAAATAGCATAATTTATATTTATTTCCAAATTTATTATGGTGGTTACAAGGTAGGTCAAATTGACAGACCCCGTACGGAGTTAGGGTAGAGAAAATAACAGATAAAATAAAAAGTTTTAGTGAAAACAAACATTTGAAATGTATTTAGGAGGTTGTAGAAATTACACTAATGATATTTGAGATTTTTGGGACGAAATATAGTTTTTTAATCATAACATGAAAACCACTTTGCATTCGGACTAGTAATGAAACAGATTTGATATATTCACAAACAAGTCTTTAGTAAAAACACTTCATTATAAAATATGATTTTTTGTGTACAAAAGACTTTTAATGTTTACTAAACATCTACCAAATTTTGTGAAGATACATTTACTGCATTAAAAATTGTAGCATAAATACTTAACGTGTGCATATGTGTATATGAACTTGTGTATGTTATACTGAGTCCATCGCAAAAAGGTTAAAGTGTCAGCATTTTCAAATTGCAATATCTCTAACATGTAAATAAACATTTAAAAAACAGCCTTACCCTGCATCCTGAGCTTCATGTGCCCTGATAATTGAGAGAAGGTTGTTTTGCTGAAGAAACTCACAGCATGCTGCATAGCTGTAAAAAAAAAAATACCATTAAAACTGAGACAAAATAAGTCACTTCTACATACACATTATTACATTTTCACTTATTTTAATTCAGTAGTATAGATTGAAAAACACCATGCTTCTAATAAGGCTTTCCTTAGGTTTAAGTTTGTGCATATCAAAACACCAACAAAAAAAATCACTAAATGGTATAAGAGGATTCCAGGGGTAAAGTAAAGTCTCCATATTTGAGTGGGAGGAAGGAATATGTGAGTAAATTTTGCAAATAAACTAACATGCACTAAATAAAAAAAAAGATAATTGGCATTACTCTTATTCTTAAATGGAAAAGGTGAATATAAAGATAAATAAAGTGCTAAACTACCAGAACTTTTGGTATGATAGTGTGCATCGCATGGTTCAATTAAGAAGTTTATCACCTTTTGCTTAACATTTGCCAAACTTGTCTCAGCATTTTTGTTGTTTATCTAAAAGTTAACATTTTCCTAATCTGAATGTATTTCCAATAGACATACACACAGATTAGTTATCTTCCTCGTGCGTCTGCCTAAGAGATTTGCATGCCACTAGCCCTGACGCAACTCCCACCAAACTTCAAGTGTTTTAATGTGAACTGCAACAAAAAACCCCCACCAGTAGGAAGATGATTCAACCTTCATGCACAATACCCCCCCCCCATCCTCCATGCACTTTATTCTTTGGAAGGCAAGACAAAAAATGTGCACCGAAAGTTGGGAGATCATGTGAGAATGTGTGTGGAGGTATCTATCAGAAATAACTTTTCAGATTAGGAAAACGTTGATTTCTGAGATGATAGCTACTTCAGCACAAAGACTACCTAGAGTCTCACAATAAAATGGTGGAGGAGCCAGTGCAAACTTTTACCAAAATGACCTCTATTCAGACACCTGATGGTAGAAGCATCAGAGGGGTACGCCCATGGAAGATTACATCTCATCTCGACCAGGGTATACTTTGAATGTAAGGGGAAGATGTAAATAAGCTCCATGTGTTGCAAGGATGGGCAGAATGAAAACATGACCATTTGAGCACTTCCACACAAGCATTTGGCAAGCCAATATGTGTAGCACAGTTGGGGCACATTCAGACTGTACCTTGCATGCTCACCTTGACTCTACTGAACAGATTTCAGCTGCAGGAGGAGGGCACATTAGTTATGCAGTTTTGTGTCATATAATGTGTGCTCACCTCAACTCCACTGACCAGACTCTAATGGAAAAACTGCAGCTGCAGGAAGAAGGTATGGTAGTTAAACAGTTTTGTGTTGTATAGTGTGTGTGCTCATCTTAATCGTACTGAAGAGACACTGGCTGCAGGAGGAAGGCACATCAGTGATGTAGCATGGTGTTTTTATAGTGCATGTTCCACTCATCAATGGGGGGTAATGTTTGGGAGACATGGAGAAGTGCCCTAATCACCACTGAATCTCCAGCTGAAAAAGTATTTTACTGGAGACAAAGAAATGCTATTTTTAAAAGCCAGCAAGCATGAGCCACATAGCAGACGGAACACTTTGTTGATACTAGACTTTTCCATGATAGTCCATTGAATAGGTACAGTCTGGATCAGACAACTGAGTAAATATGTACACTATAAGGATACTGCAAGTGGTCTCGTTGAACACCCCATCTCCAAGGCAAATAGTATGAATGCTTTCCATTGCCTCGGGTTGATGCAGGTTTTCTGTAAACATACTCTGAGAGGTATCACCAGCCACTTAGTGGGATCCTATGAAATTAAAAAGGGGCTCTGAAAATGTAACTGTATGTTCTCCTCAAAGAATATAGGATGACTGAAGAATGGTGGCAGATGGAAGCTGAAATCCAGCAGGAGATGAAACAAACAGATGGTGCAGATAAGTCAACCCAATAACCAGCAAAGGCAGAAACTGAAAAACCATGGACAAATAGCCAGTAAAAAGACAGAAAGGTAGTTCACAGTAGGATGGCCAGAAATAAAGAAGTGGTGGATGAACCAATAATGAAATACCCACCACTTTCATTGATAGACAAACTCAGTAGAAGGGCAACAGGAATGTGACAAGAAAAAATGCCACATAATTAGAGAGCCTGGCCTAATGAGTGATGGATCAGACAAATAACATATGTGAAAATGGAGGGAAGGTATCTCAAAATGAAAGAAGGATATACGAGTGGAAAATGACCAGGTGATCCACTAGTAGGGGCAAGAATGGGAATATGCCTGACAAACAACTGTAAGGTTGAGTATGATGATGTGTAGTGAATGCTTGTCCCTCATCCAAATGCCAAAAGTCCTTCTTTCATCCAGAGATGTGCCTCAATCAGAGAGTGAAGCATTGGTGAAGAGAGAGAGATCCAGTTTGAGAAGTAGTAAGGGCACAATCAAGTCACCAAGACAATTCCTCAAGGAGATCACAGGGTCACAAATGAACACAATGGAACCCAAGAAATAAACCTTTGGATCCATAAAGTTCACTGTAGGAGGCACATGTATGTGACTCAAAGGAATGAAGTCAGAGTCCCCAAAGCAAAAGAACCTCTCATTCAGGAAGATAATTATAAATGCAAAACCTGATGGCCAGATATACCACAGCTTGCAGGCAAAGAGAAGATGAACTCATCTTAGATAAGAGATGAAGAAAATGCCCCAAGGTACCAGACATAGAGACCAACAGCAGGAGAAAAGATGGGTACCCACAAGGACATACATGTCTGACAGTCACTGACAAGAAGAGTGATGAAGTAGACATCTGGTAGAGGAAGGATGAAAAAAAAAAGGAAGGGCTAGAACTTGGAATGGGAAGTAGGGGTAGACTGAATAGTATATATACACCTGGAAAAAAGTTAAGCACCCCCGTGTTTTTTTCAAGTGATTCAGATTCGACGTTCTTGTGACTGATTATAAATTACCATTCAATCTAAACGTGTTTATCAAATGAAATTATGCATTATTGGGCATGATTATCACCGTAAAATAACAATTTTTAATTTACATATCATGACATCAAAATATGGACAGTTTTCACGCTTAAAATTATCTTTAATAAGTATTGTCAGTGAAAGCTCAAAAACGTTATTGAATTGTCAAATCACATTACAAAAAGTCAATATCGGGTATATCCACCGTTTGCCTGGATGAATGCGGCGCAAGGTTGCGCCGCATAGTGCCAGTTAGACGTCTGATTTGTTGAAGCGTTATCTGTCGCCATTCCCGGTGCAAGTG
>NW_013666134.1:403602-423313 GCF_000517525.1 Limulus polyphemus
TATAAATATATACTATGTTGTTGTTGGGCTTAGGATTCTTCTACAGTAGGTGTCTGTGATTTGTTAGCGATAAATTCAACGATGAATAAACAGTACACATTTTACTTGTTTTCAAATAATATATATAGTTTAATTTACGTACAACAAAGTCTTCACACTATAGAGATTAAAGTCATATCATAAACACTATTTATACATAGTTCTCTTATTCTTGTCAAAAGTCCACTTAGGCCCATTCAGTTACTTTAGAATTTAAGTTGACAAGTCAAACTATCTTCTCTATATTACTATCGTACTAGTATTCTGTGTGTGATTCACTTACAGTTGTGAATCAAATTACTGTAATTCATTTTGTCTTCTTTCTTCTAAAGATCTTCTGTTTCTTTTGTCAAAAAGTACCCAGGCTGATTCAATTACTTTAGAACCACGCTTTGATGGAATAAAATTACCCTTTTTATCTTTTTTTGTACTGTTAGTTTCACTCTAACATATTAACATTAGGCCTATCACCTTTGCAGTACTTAACTTCATACAACTATATTCTCTTTTGCTATTATCTGTCTATTGTTGTCTGTCTACTGCTTCCTGCTCGTCTCATGCTATTTATATCTTTATTACATAGTCGCTGGCCACTTTCTATATTTTTGACACCAATTAGTTATTAACAAAACCTTCTACAATCATCTGCTTTTAACTCTTATTATAACAAAACTTAAAAATAATAAAATATTCACTCACAAATATAAATTAATCACCAATATTTAAACCAAACTGTCTTTTATATCATGACACTGATCTAGATGAGGAACAAGAGTAAAGGGTAAAGTTGAGAAAGAAGAAAAATCTTGGAAGGACAGAAGCCTTATAATATTAGTACAGGTCAACAGGTTAAATGAACACTATGGAAGACATCCAAGTGAACAAAGAGAGCCTGACAAATACCACAAACACAAGAACGAAGAAGGAGTACAGTAAATAGGAATGTAAGTTGACCCTACGAGTCCCAACAGCAGGGAAACAAAGTAAGAAGAGATAGAGCAGAAGCTGACAAAGAGAAGGGAACAAACATCTACAGAAAACCCTTCTGAAGCACAATGAAGTGCCTCAGATAAAAGGTGGAGCTAGGAGAAGGAATATTGGAGGGTAGCAAAAAAAAGACGAAAACACAAAAATGGGAAACCAGAAAGCAAAACTGAAAATAAAGAGGTTCAATCCCTGAGTAGGCCAAATAGATACCAATTGAGAAAAAGAAAGGATAAAAGTTTACAGGACAAAAAAGAGACAGGAATGCAAGGGGATTGAGGTATTTGAGTTAGAGAGAGAGGAGCTATTAGAGAAAGGAAACAGTATAAATCCTAATAACAAGCAAGGGGAAAGACAAGGTACACCCAAGAATTGTGGATCTTGGAATAAAAACAAGAAATAATAAAGAACACAGGCAAAAGATAGAAAAGGAACATATCTGAGAATGAAATCCAGGAAGAGATTGGAAAGTTAAGGTTGTTTGTCGAATAGTAAGGCACTACCCAAAGCAAATCAGGTTAAAATGGTAGTCTAACAGATCATTCCTGATGGAGGAGAAAGAATTTCAGTTGATGGGATAAGAGTAAGAAGACAAGTAAGTATGTGGTAATCCACAACATTTTGAACAATGGCTGCATTGTCTTCGACATTTAAAGAGCCTCCAGAAGCCACAGTAGAAATAAAGCCTGTGTGTAATCACTCACACAGGACTAAGCATAAGTCACTATCATTTGAGAATTCATGATAAAAAATTAAAGCTTTTGAAACAATAGCCAAAGGAAATGAACTTCAAAGTTTCATTAACAATTCAAGTATCAACAAATCAAACTCAGAAAAGAAACTTAAACACAAAGCATTCACTCTACTGATAATACTTCATGAGGAATAACCAAAATGTTTTATTCTTCAGTACTAAGAAAAATTACAATATAAATCGCAGCTTGATCACATTTTTTAAGTTGTAATATACTTCTTCAGAATGAAAAACGATTTACTAAATTTTGACTACCTGGCAATGATATTTAAGCTATATATAAGTGTGCAATATTTTGATAATACAAAGACATTGTTTTTGACTCATATGGTTAAGAAATTAATCGTCTTTTACATTGTGCAACTCATGTGCATAAATCACTGTTATGTCAATGGTGTAATTATTACTCCAATATTAAAATATTGTTAGACACAAATTGGCTGGCTGAAACATTTAATTACAAGAAGTGAACTATAGATGCTACAGGTCAAAATATTAAATAATGTACTAAGCACCTAGCAGTAAGAAAAAAAAAACTCCAATTAAAGTAATAGTTCTGTGTACTGCTATTAGCGGTGTGTGAAATATATGTGATATGTGTCACCTAGCAGTAAGAAAAACAAACAAACTCCAATTAAAGTAATAGCTCTGTGTACTGCTATTAGCGGTGTGTGAAATATATGTGATATGTGTGTAAAAATACTGAAATGCTAAACGTGCAAGTTAATAATGAGTAATAAAATCAGCAGAACTATTGTTACAATGTGTCCTAAAACTACGAAATGAAGTCAATACAAGTTGTTTGAGTACCTACAATAAATATTACATGCAGTATCACAAGAGTAGTTCTGGAAATCTACTGATCTAGCTTCCCACATCTTGAAACTTGTTACTTGGTTTTAGGTTCACAGAACACATTATGCATGAGTAGTTCACTCATAAAAGAGGACAAAAATGTACATACATATGTTACTCATGATGAGTTTTTGGGGTTTTTAAATTAGCCTCATACTTAGGAAAATGTTAGAACTATTAAATAAATATGTCTGTTACAGATCCTCCTTTATTTGAAGGACAAAAATTTGGGCTGCTCAAGGAAATTGAAATAAGATAAACATACATATTCTACTAAACTTAGTAAGGTTGAAAAATATTTCCCATGAATAAACATCACAGAAATATAGTTTGTGGTAGCATGGAATGAAAATCACAAATATTAATACACCTGTTTCCTTTTGTTAAAAGGAAATTTTCACTGAATCAATAACTGAGAAACCATGGCAACAGTCCCCATGGGAAAGCCTGCCTACTACTACTCTTTTATCTATAGGCCAGTGACAGACATGTGCAAGAGTGGTGGGTTACATTACAACACCTTCAGATTTATATACAATAAACCTATTTATTTAATACATACACTTCACTGATGATAATTTACGTGGGTAGTTTATATAAAGAAGAAAGTTTCACACAAATAAAATGAGATAACACAATGAAAGTCAACACAGTACAATATGTACATATTTAAACGCATATACGATGCAGGAGGAGTAGTGAGGCAACATCACAATAAAAGAGAATATATAGTACCAAAATGATTAATAAAGTTAGCGAGCTATAAACTTGCTTACAAGAAGAAAATGTCTAGATGAAGACATGTGTAAAATTTTTTACAAACTGAAAAAACAAAAGGAAATACATTAATAACTAAAAATAAAATATATATAAAAAGGAAAAGGCCCTTTGTAAATAGAATAGTTTATATTCCCTAAAGTTTATCACTAACTGTTAAGTGAAGTTTGGTTCACATGATTTAAAACAAACAAAACAGATATTAATTGTTTGTATGGAGATTAACTATTGATTCAAAACACCTGCTGAACATCTCACAGTCAAACTATCTTTAACTTTACACATTTAATCAGCACTTTTTAAAACCACTTTAAAGTGAACAATTTACCAGGTTAGCTTTCAGTAAAACTGAGAAACTAAAGAGCAAACATGATATAAAAATTGTTTTAATTTTTTTAAAATAACTGACCTGATAATTTTCTGATATCTCACTATATTAAATAATATGCAGTTTCTTCCAGCATACATGTATCACTTCTTAAATTATATTTTCTATTTAGAAATAAGACAATGTCATGTGTTTTTCACTCTAAAACTATTTAACATCTACATCTGGGAAAAACTGAGAACTTCTGAAATACATTTAAAGTTAAGACAAAATCCTTCACAGTTTCAATTGTTCAAAAGACAGGACCAAATAAACAGAATCTGAACAATACTTAAATAATTACTAATAAACCTTAGGGTACCTTATCAATAATGCAATGTTCTTTAGACACAAATCATAATTTGTATGTATTGTTATATCCAAAAAGCATAGTTTTTCAACATGTTGGTGTTTTAAAAATCACTTTATTCATAATAGTGTTAATACCATTTACTACTGACAGTAATGCAGTACAGGAAATAACTAAGGCAAAATCTCTGGTAAACTAGAGTTAAAACTAGTAAACCACAGTAAAAACTCTAGTAGACTATCATGAAAATGAGTAAACTGGGATGAAAAGCCTGATATTCTATGACTACAACTAGAAAACAATGGTGAAAATCTGATAAAGCTTCATCTTAGTGAAAATCCTAGTACACTACAGTGAAAACTAGTGACCAATAGTAGTTTTCTGGTAAACCACAGTGAAAACTAATCAACTTTAAAATACAAATGGTATAGCACTTGACTTTATAACAGTTTTATTACACTTGTTTCCCATAGGATTCTAAATAACTGTTGCTGATGGATACTAAATTAATAGTGGAACCTGTGCCATCTTGTCACAGAATCAGGACATTGTTTCTTTCAAATATTCTGTGGTTCTAGATAGTTTGATTAAATAGGTTTTTTTCAAACACGAAGAAAATATAGTGACAAAATAAAGTGTTCATGTGGAATGTCTTAATTATGAATTTACTTGATTCAATTACTTCTACTTAGATAATTTACTAAATTACAATTCTACTAAAACACATTGTACTACAATCATATGGTAATAATTTGGTATATTAGTACATGATCTCAGTCTAACAGTAATGCTTGGTTAAATCAGGTTATAATACTTGTATCTCAATATCAATGGAAACATGGTAGACAATGGTCCTGCTGTGGTAACCCAAACTTATTATCCTTGTAGTGTTAGGAGAAACCATAATATACACATATAAGTTAACTAAGGTTCTACAATGGTTTATCATATCTGAAGACTCTGCAAATTTTGAATTTATATATGCAGATATAATTCCATTGTACCTACTTTTTCACACTTCAAGCATAATAATCTCAAAAACTGACTACATACAAATCAATTCTTAAGACACTGCCTTGAAGGTCTATAACTTTAAATCTTATTTTTCATGAGACATTTTCATTGCATTAAAGTATCTGTATAATTGTTTTCATTGCAGCATTTAAACTAAGTGGTATAAACAATGTAGTAAAATGTTTCATAATTTAAAAAAATTAATGCTGCTCCATCTTTAAAAATCTAGGTTAATACTGAATGCTTGTATCTCACACTGATGAAATATAGTCAACCACACTACATTACTTATAATCAGTGTTCCCTCTAAACTGCGTGGCCGCACAACAACCAAACGAGTGCCGAGCACATCCTCAGTAACGGTGAGGAGTCTCAACATGTTGAAGGCTTTAACGACCCTGGCAATAAATTGGCCTAAAACCCAAATAACCAACTGGTAGTGTTGCAAAGCAGCCTAATGATTTAATATGGTCGATGGTCTAAAAATACCCACCCCCACCCGTAAAAAAAAACTGGTAGTGCACATTCGCAGATTACCATGATACTGGTGCACATGAAAAAATACATTACGCATATTGATTGAAAAAATTAAAGAGGAACATTGCTTATAGTTATATAATTGTGAGATTATGCTACTGAATGTGTTTTTGAAAAAAGAGTAAAACTGAACGTTTCACAATTAATAAAGATAGAAACATCTTCTGTCTACATGGGATGTATTTTGTCAAGCAGTAATAGTGGTTGTATGTTACACATATTTTCATGAAACATTTTAATTGTTAATGACTTTTTGTTAATAAGCCATTTTTGATTTTAAATACTTGTAACTTTTTCTTTTCTACTACATTTTTATCTTAGGCTGTTTATTATGCATAGTTATTCAAACAATCTTCCAGGTTAATATTAGCAGAAATCTAATGCTCCTAACCATAAACTCACTCTATGATATTCACACAGTTATTACATTTTTATCTTAGGCTGTTTATTAGGTATAGTTATTCAAACAATCTTCCAGGTTAATATTAGAAGAAATCTAATGCTCCTAACCATAAACTCACTCTATGATATTCACACAATTACTACATTTTTATCTTAGGCTGTTTATTATGTATAATTATTCAAACAATCTTCCAGGTTAATATTAGAAGAAATCTAATGCTCCTAACCATAAACTCACTCTATGATATTCACACAATTACTACATTTTTATCTTAGGCTGTTTATTATGTATAGTTATCCAAACAATCTTCCAGGTTAATATTAGAAGAAATCTAATGCTCCTAACCATACTCTCACTCTATGATATTCACACAATTACTACATTTTTATCTTAGGCTGTTTATTAGGTATAGTTATTCAAACAATCTTCCAGGTTAATATTAGAAGAAATCTAATGCTCCTAACCATAAACTCACTCTATGATATTCACACAATTACTACATTTTTATCTTAGGCTGTTTATTAGGTATAGTTATTCAATCTTCCAGGTTAATATTAGAAGAGATCTAATGCTCCTAACCATAAACTCACTGTATGATATTCACACAATTCAGCTCAACTGCTTCTGTAAATAATACACAATAAAAAGTTTTTCTCATGTATCATAAAGGCATCTTCTTAAGGAAACACATATGAAATTATGCCAAAACCATTCACAATTATAACACTAAACCTCATAACTTTCCCAAACTGCACTTGCACACAGAGCTGAAAATTAACACACCTGTAAAAGTATGAGCAACCTCGAACGCTGTTATGACTAAAATGTTCCATGTTCTTCTCGCTGCCAAAATCTTCAAGTGGATCTGACCACAGTAAGTCACACATAGGGCCAAATGCTGGAGGCTCCTTAAATCTATCCAACTAAAGTGATAAGAAAGGGAAAAAAAAAATTTAAATGCTGTGCACAAAATTATTATTTTTTCACTGGAATGCATATAGTGCTAATGTACATGTGATTAGCAGGATATGCAAAAAAATGTCTACTTCAAGATCTACTAAACAATGTAATAATGCTTGGAGACGGCTTAGAATGGGTATTGAAGAAAAACTTTAATATAAGTTTAACATAACAGCAAATGTACATCGTTTTAACAAGGTTTTGTCATCATCAAATTTTTCTTCATTACCAATTCAAGCGGTCTCCAAGCATTATTTGTCTCAAAGTGGGTTCCTCGTCATCGAATTTGAAAACAATGTGTCTGTTTCATCATTTAATGTCTGTTAGGGAGCAGCATGTACTAAATGATTGCTACTCCTTATGCTAAACAGCAAAACAATATGTGTATACAATAAAATACATGCTCTTTCAAATAATTTAACTAACTTGCAATCAAATGATACACAGTAAAGAACAAAGGCAAAACAATTTTTGTCTTTTACATGGTTAATGAGAAAAGAAAATTTTCTAACAAAAAGCAATCCATCTAAATCACCACATTGTGTATAATAGTGTATGACACATTGCAAATAAAAGGCTACTTAAAATATCAAAATATAAAACACACTATTAAATTATTTCATTAAGTATATTTTGCAAAAAACAAACAAAACATTCTATGAACTTCTACAGATTTTGCTAACAATTCCAAACAAGCCTTGGAACAACAGGCTGTCCAATAAACTTGTATAAAACCAATCTAGTGGGAAATATCAGGTTAGCCTATACTGACTTACACATCTTGTAAAAGAATAAAGAAAAATACGATAATTGTGTCTAAATAATTAGAAAAGTAGATGAGAAGCAAACTGCCATTTCCACAAAAGAATAACAGCTAAAGTAATGAAATGTTATCTTTTATATTTTAAATAAGCTCTATTACGAACTGAAAAAAAAAATGGTTTAAACACAAAAGAATCAAGAAACAAATATTGGATATTAGTGCTTTTTTCCAGTCATACTAATAGTTTTCCCCCTTAAACTTGTAGTTGTGATGATGAATTTGCACATGCAAACTCCTCAAGTATTATCAAACTTACATTTAAGACATCTATATATAAGTTAATTGATGTTTCTTCTAATCCAAAATTAAATTTCGTTATGCAAAACTTAAAATTGGTTAAATTTTTCAAGTAGTTCCATATGATTTCTACGCTTATGCCATTCTTTTCACCTCATGTCTGATGTAGGAATCACTGCGAGTATATTTATTACAAAAGATCACTAAATTACGATTACCATTTTGAAGTGTGGTAAAGTCTACACTCGAGTTGGAACTATGAAACACAATAATGAGTGAAAGAAAGACTGAAAAAACTTCCTAGATCACTAACCATTTACTAAGAAACCAATCTTTTTTTTAACAGCTGCTAATCATAGGGTTGGATGAGCTGGAGCATTTATGTATCTAATTTGTCTTAGAGAAATGTTTGAATACATCAAGTTTCATTAAAAACAAAACAGCTAAACACATAACTTACAACTACTGGAACATTTCAACCTTATGTCAAATGTATGTACTTAAGATGCTTGCTTTTTTCTTACCTTTTTAATATCTTCTAATGTATGTATCTCAGGTGATAAACCTCCATGAACACAAAGGAATTGCTGATTCATTAATGCTGCCAAAGGCAGACAGTCAAAGGCTTCCATACAAGCATCGTACACTCGTTCTGAATATTTTATTTTGCCTGCAAATACATGTAGTTTGTGTGTTTTTTTAAAACATAACTGTATTATATGTATCCTAAAGGAGCTTAATAGCATACAGCCAGCATTCTTTTCCATTTTTCTGGTGAGAATGCTATATTAAATATTCATTAGAATTCTTGTACATATTAATAATTTTTTATTTAAGAAACTCATACCACTTACACACGTAATTTCTTTTACATTAATTAATTAAGTGCCCGACATATCAGCTAACAAAGTCTAAACCATTTAGAGGATGAAGGGCAAAAACAAAAAACAATTGTACATTTCACATATATGTCACTTTGATACTATCATAGTATCACCCATAGAGGTATTATCAAGTAATATGTCACTTTAATACTATCATAGTTTCACCCATAGAGGTATCATCAAGTAATATGTCACTTAATACTATCATAGCTTCACCCATAGAGGTATTATCAAATAATATGTCACCTAATACTATCACAGTTTCACCCATAGAGGTATCATCAAGTAATATGTCACTTAATACTATCATAGCTTCACCCATAGAGGTATTACCAAATAATATGTCACTTAATACTATCATAGCTTCACCCATAGAGGTATTATCAAGTAATATGTCACTTAATACTATCACAGTTTCACCCATAGAGGTATTATCAAGAACAGACTTAAACAGGTATAAACAAGTTTAACACACACAAAAAAATCTGTTGAGAATCTTGACATTCATCTAGAGGTAAATGGGGGTGAGAAGTTGGGAGGAGCTCAAGTTGACCTGGTCACTGAGAACGTTGTTTGGGTTTATTTCTAAACTCTTATTTATTTCTAAAATTCAAAGACTACTTAGCTTTTTCCCCCTTTTTCACCAACATGTAAAATTTTGCAGTTTTTTCTGGGGGGAGGATGAAATTGTGAAGTGTACAATTGTCATTGTTTTCTTCAATTCTGTAATTATGGAATTTCACCAAGTACCAACAATTTCAAGTATTAATTATCTAAACCATTTATTTTCTGGGAGTACTTTACTCAGAATTAAATTCCAATAATCAACTGTAATACAAATAATTAAGCTACATTAGGTTATTCTTTACTATTAACGTTATGTGACTTTTAACTGTATTCAGTATTAAAAAGAGTGAAACTGCACAGATGCCAACTTCAAAGATTTACTGAATCTGCAAAGAGCTACATGATCCAACAGTGTGTGATCCTTTTCATTTCAAAATCACTTTTACATAAGTATGTCATTATTACAATTACCTCTTTTACCAAATAAATAGCAGTAGTGAAATTTGTGTGGGAAAGGACTTCTATACGGACTTACAGCACAACAGATGATCTCAATCCATGCATATTCAGTCTGCTAAACTGACATAAAAACTGTAAGAAGGGAAAAAAAAAAATCTAACATGTCACTGTTGTTCATGTCTTCAAATGTCCTATCAGGTAACAACAGACACCAAATTCCAGTAGATGACGTAAATACAATTTGTGAGTGCAAACAAAAAACATACAAAAAAAAAGAAGGGTGGGGATTTATGTATAATAAAATATGAGAAAGATAATGGTATAAAATGATAATTTTATCATGATACAAATTGATTCTCATATCCAAATATATAATAGCTAATCAATTTGCTGTACATAGATAGAGAACAGCTGTTTATAAAACACAGTAGTCCTTGACATTAAAACTAAATACTTTTTTATACATATTTCAAGACTGTGATTTTGATATTAGAGATCACCTCAACATTTCGGTATAGCTGGGACACATGCTTGGGGAAATTTAGTACATATCCATTCAACAGGTTTCAAACATACAGCTGTGCAAGCTCTCGTATAGAAATCTACCCAACATGGTTCAAACCCATACAGCTGTGCAAACGCACACACGCAGATATATATATATATACATGTATAAATGCACTCTGGCAACCACCATCTTCTTTAGATTCATATCAACTACCTAGATAAATGTCAGAAGTATTTCACTACATTCTTTGTAGTCCTTGAAAGGTAGATGACTATAACAAATAGTCATCATGTATCAATAAAACAAATTAAATTTTGGAAAGAAATGACTGGTTCAAAAAATGAAAAAGAACATTTCCTTTGTTATCAGAAACTATCATAGGATAATTTCTGAGGTACACAATTTGGTAAAGTTGTTTCAAACGGTAAAATAAAATTACGTATTACTGTGTTATTCAAAATGCTTACTATAAAAACACCTATTTTCTGAGAGGAGCAAATAGTAAAAAATGGTGGTACTCTTCCCTTTCAACATGCACTTTTCCTATACATTCATTTATTTAATAATTCCTAAAAACATATGGTGAAGTTTCATAGGAAAATTAGAAACTGCACAAGAATTTTTTTTTATACACAATTATTACGAATCATGAAAAATGCCCAAGGTCAAAGAGGACCACATTGTTAAAATTATGCAGGCTGACCACAATGAGGTATCTCCCAACAATAATAGGTGAACCAAAAGTAATGTTCCAAATTTTAATGAAGTCTGTAATCTATTGCCAAAATTTTTCCAAAAATAAGGGACAAAAAATACTTCCTTATGTAGTTAAGTAATTTAAATATGAAATGTTAATTTGAAATCTGAGCTACTTCTGAGTTATTAATTACCAACACTGGACAAGAGATAATTTAGCTGTACTGATAAAAGCATAATTCCAAGAAACACACTATGAATGTAAAAAAAAAGGGTTAATCAGGCTCACTATAGAAAAATTTGATATTTGTATATATATATTATCTGAAATACAAATATAGGAATAATGGTAGAAAAAAATGTATGATAACAAAAAAATGGAGAAACGTTTCCCAAAATACATTAAAAAGTTCTTACATTTCACTAATATATCAAATATATTAAGAATTATCCAATGTACATTTATTTTTACTAAATGAGAAAAGTTATTTTATTTTCAACACTATATTTATCCAATTAAACATAATAAGCCTGCTTGAATTATTCTTATTAAACCAAATATGTACATAAAAACAAATACATTCCTTACGATTTCAATCTTTCTTTTTATACTTACATTCAGTCTTAAAGGTGAAGTATTCAGTTAGGTGCCTGCATTCATGATTTCCACGTAATAGGAATAAAGTTTTGGAAAAGCATATCTTGAGCGCCCATAAATAAAGAACACACTGAAATGAATTCATACAAATAGCGCTCAAACTCACTGTGTAAAAATACTCCAGCTTATACTAAAAAAAAAATATACCAAACTATAGAAAAATTCCCTAATTATTTATCTGACTTCTCTATATAAATATGGATGGCTAATCTAATGTTGCATTAACAATGGAACATGGAAATACAAATGGACACATACCTGCTTGAACGATAGCCTGCAGGTGAATAACTTATGAGTTACTACCACACTGTCTTTAAAAGTTCAAAATGAAAGTCAAATTTTATATGCTTAGGAAAGTATTTTTTTCTCAGGTATGAATATGAAGAAAAACATCCCACCCATAATATATTTTTTAAGCTAAAAAAGATTAATACTCAAGTTACATTTTGCGTCTTTTCTAATTTCAATTATAATATAGAGACAGAATATGTATTTGACCAATAACATAACGACTATATTAAATTAAAAAATAATTTCATCAACTTATCAACCTTTTGTATAACAAGTATGTACTTTGAGCAGATATTAATTTTGGTAAGTATTATAAATATGTAAATATATCTTTCATTAGTCTTCACTTACTTCAATACTAAAGTACCCTCTGTCTACATAATCTCCCAGAAATAAGTATCTTGTTGTTGCAGGTGGTCCTCCAACATCAAACAGTTTCATTAAGTCGTAAAACTGACCGTGGACATCACCACAAACTGTAAGCATACAACAGTAAAAAACAAAAATGTTAAAATCAAAATTTTCTTATGTCCTGGTTATTGACATACGAGATCAAAAATACTGCTACTAACTGGGTAATTCTACTTACATATTTACAAGTTCCAATTGATGAATTTGATGACATCTAATAAAGAGAGTAAGGCCAACCAAAGTGAATTTGAGTAGAATGGTTAATTAGTCTGAGTTTAAGAGTTGAGAAAGCAAGACTTACATTTTATGACATAACATAATGTTTTGGGACAACATGCAACCTATTGGTCCATCTCAGCTGTTCCATCCTCTAAACTAAACTAAAACTATTAATAAAAATAAAATCTTAAAGCCAGCCCTTATCATTCATATCCTTATCAAGCTTTCTGCTAAGCTCACTTAAATTTACTGCCTCCAAATGTTAAAGTACATGTAAGTGTATCACTCATAAAAGATTTAGGCACAAGTAGAAAGGTAATATATAGCATCTGAAGCTAAAATAGTTCTAGTTTAAGATTTCTTGAAGATATTAAGTATTTTACTGAGAAGCATTTTATTGTATATTTGTTAATTTAATTACATGTATTTTTTTAAGTACATTATGTTAGAACAGGTGAGCAGTATTTTCACAAGTACAGTATAAAAACTGCTCAGTCATTTTCTTTACACCACCACCACCCCCACCAAAAAAAAAATATCTTCATAAAGATTTCTATTAACTTAGGAGTGGCTTTTATGAAATCTTAGGCTAAGAATTTGTGTTAGGGGGCTTTATTTTGGCCCTGAATTAGCTCTAAAGAAACCCAAATGAAGACGACCAATATACATATGCAACCTGCTTTTTCTTTAGATGATTTCAATACACATTACAACAGGTAATGTATTAAATACTAATTTCATGATACTACAACCTGATAAAAAAAAAATCAGCACTGTATGTATAGAGTATTTGTTTGAAATAAGATGTTCTAATGTCTACACCAACATTTAAAGTACACGTAAAACAGATCATGTGCCAATGTTTGATTAATTAGTTGTGCATCGCAGAGTGCCTGCTACATTGACTGGTATGAAAGATGCAGTCTGACACCATCTAGCCTTGCTAAATACTGGACAGATTCATTCAGCTGTCTATCACATCATCCCAGTTACAAGGCATATTGACATGAATGGTGGCTACACTGTGCAGATGTAGCACCCTCTGGTGGCCATTTCCAGTGACAAGGATTTGTGTTCCTTATGATCTCATTCGTATATCCAACAAGAATTACTCTTCTTTCATGAAGATCATTTATTTTATTGAAGTTATTAAAAAAAACGTATTTAACATTGAGAAAGTTTTTTTTTTTCATATGACACTCACCTGTCACAGGAGCTTCAATGTCAATCATTGTACGTTCTTGCCTTAACAAAGCAGCGCCTTCGTTAATGATACGCAATGCTGCAGCTTCTTCTATTCTTCCTTCTAGAGTAAAATGCTGCTTTAAAACTTCCATTCTAGGTTTGTTAGTCTGAGAATCGAAGATTTCACTGATTAAAAGTTTATGACTAGGTGGGAATGGCACACCTGAAATAATTAAAAAGCAATACTCAAAGCAAAGTTGCTAAGTATACACTGTACATAGGCAGATATCTCAAGCTTATAAAAACACTAAATTGAATGATTAACATAATTAATCAATTACTTATAAGCATTGATTACATCAATTAGTATCACATAATATAATCAATTAATCAAAATTAGTTTCCGATTATTCCAACCATCCAAGTCACGTGTGAGACTCATTATTACTTGAATATAAAACATTAATGAACCTGGTGATTAATTTATTATCAAATTCCACTAATTGCCCAGCTCTGAAAGACACACAAAAAATATTAACAGTTAACTATATAAGCCTTATATTCAGTGCTGCTGGAGGAAAAGAAGCTGAAAATAATTATTTTGGTAATTTATTTTTATCGTTATTTCTTAAATTATTTAATTTCTTGATGTTGAAATATGGCCATCACCTGAATGTAAAAATGTATTGTAATTTGAAGCATTTTTTTTAATGTTTAAAATGTTCTAAATTTACAGAAAAAACAAACAAACCCAGGTTTTTCATCAAAAGGTACTGAATTCTGTATTATATTGGTAAATGACATGAGACTAACACTGCTGTCACAGGAATAAATGTAGAAAAAGAAATTTTATCTTTATTTTTAATCACATATTATTGAGAATGACAAAGTTTGCAGCATTCTGCTTTATTTTATTGTTAAAGATAATCCACTGCTAACTTGGTTGCTTCAACTATGGGTCATTGAGGACACTTTTTTACCTAGATACAAACAAATGTCTCCTTGAGGCTTGAGTATGGTATATTACTAACTCAACACTGGGTCTATTAACATTAAAACTCTGTGTTAACTCTTGTCAACTCCCTTTTCAGGAGATTGCCATGCCCAGTTAAGATATTAAATCACTTTAGTAAAACTCAAGATTAAACATCGCTGATCATTACATATACTCAATACTAGTGAGAGTGCTAACTGTATTATGAATTTATGATGTCATAAAGTCCAAGACTTTCACTAATGTGTACTTGTACAGTGACATTATGATGCATAAACATGCACAAACCCTTTGAGCTTTCTCACTATGAATACTACCTAACATTTTGTGTAGCTTTCATGCCTACAGTTCAAATAATATTACATAAATTTCTACATAAACTATAAGTATTGAGAAAAATTACATAATTTTGGTATAGAAATCTGGAAAGGGCTTCCTGTATGAAAAGAGCACTAATGCTATGAGAAAAACACAGGGAGGTGTTAATTATAATTGTTTATTAAAACATAAAATAACATTCTCTTCTAGATCCTTGACAATGAGGAAATGCAGTTCTTGGTACTATTTTTAGGAGATAAACATTTAAGAGCAGGAGGGTTATTATAACCTTTAACAAATTTAATGAGACATCAGACAGTGTGCAGTTCTGGTTTCCTCACAATCAAGAAGAATATCAAGATCTTAGAAATAGTGCAGATAATAATAGCTGACTTGGGTGATTTAGGATATAAGGAGAGACTTAGTTTTAACAATTTTATTTATAACAAGCATTTAAAGAAAAATTGGTGGAGGTTGGGTTCAGGTTATAAGTTTGGACAGCGAGTCTTCATAGACTGAATGTGTACAAATCTGATATAGGTGAATTTTGGCACATAATAAGGTCAATACTATACTAAATGAGCCACTAGGAAGCAGATAATTCTTCACCATTTAGTTCATTACAAGTGGTTATCTTAATATACAAAACCTTTGTTGTCAGCCTATCATGGGAAGAGATTTAAGCTTTGTATTCTTAGATGTAGACTTGTTCTTCAAAAAATGTTTTGTAACCTTACTTTCTTACAAATGATAAGCAAAGAAAAATAATCTAAGTGACAAAAAAATTAATCTTAAAAATTACATGCACATATACACACAAATTAAAATTATGATACATCCAAGAATGACAGAAAAGAAATATTTAAGGTAGTTAAAATAGTGAAGATCATATGCCAACTTAATAAGTCACTTAATGAAAATAGCCAACACAACCAACAATGGAAATAAAATGGAAGAAAATACACTTTACCAAATTAAGTAAGAGTAAAAATTGAACATATTTCTAATGCATCACATTCCACAGTAGGTAGGAAAAGAAACTCCAAATATTTATCACTAACAACCAACATTAAAGCAAAATTATGGAAATACTACACTAGCTTAAGCATACGAGTCTTGTCTTGCTCTGTCACCTTTCTTGTATTTGAATTTTGTTTTAATATAATGAATAATCCTAGATTTACAAAGTACAAGACCTTAATAATTCAATCACACATGTTATAAATGATTTATACATTACTATAAGTTGTTAATATTACCCAGTACTAAAAACAACAGCCTTTTTTTTTTACCTTATTTTATTCATTGTTCAAATTCTACAAAATAATTATCTTAAATTAAAACCAACAATCCTGGTTTCAATTTACAATGTAACACTAACATTGTAAGTTGTAATATTAATTGAAAGTATATAATCTTAATTTGTTGTAACTAAATACAAACTGATACAAATGTAGAAAGATTATGTTCTATAATTCTAACTATTTTACGTTCCACCTTTTTTTTTTTATATAACTTAAAGCATACATTCTGGCACACATTCTGAAATAGTGACTATCACGTCTTCAGTTTTACCAGTCCCATTGCAACTTACAATATTAAATTAAAATTTAAATGCTAAAATTTATATTTCTAGATCTACAGTCAATCCTTGAGGTACAAATTTAAAAATTTAAACAACTATGTACTAAATAATATATATCTAATTTACAGAGTAACTAAATGCGTAGGGAGTGTCACTATACTGTGTAGATGATAAAAAAATAGTGTTGCAGACTTTCTTACGGCTTACGCCTAATCGTTTCGCGCAAGTTACTTGTAACTTACTTTTGACGACTCGCTCTGTTGAAGGGAAATTGGAATTCTTTCCAGACATTTTTAGTTTATTACTTCACTTCTAGAAACTACTACAAAGAAAATATTATAGTTAGCAACTATACATTATAAGTTATACTAGTTCCATAACCATTTTAATAATAGTGTACCACAAATGGCGTAAACAAACACCAGAGATTTCTTATCATTGCGCATCGCTTTGAGCGCATTCTAGACAACCCAGTAACAAATACCGCGACTTCACTCTGAAGCCCTCGTCATTTTTTTTAACTACATAAAGCCAAACTTTATTGATTTGGTAACTAAGGTTTTCAAAATATTTATTCCGTGATAAATACATAATTTTCAAACGATTAAAACACATGAATTTACAACTTTTCATTCCATAAATAATTACAGCCATAAACAGTTTCTTGCACACGGTTAGCCCCTGATGGCTAAGCGGTAATTCTGAGAACTCATAATGCTAAAAATTGGTTTCGATATCAATAATGTGCAGAGCATAGATAGCCCATTGCAGAGCTTTGCGCTTAACAAGATATAAATACAAACGATTATTTCTATGGATTGTGGTTTAAACTAGATTAATGTCACAATGGGGGACCTCACGGCTCAGTCTTAGGACCTTTGCTCTTTTTTATTTACATCAATGACACAGATTGGTTTGTTTGTTTTGAAATTCGCGCAAAGCTACACGAAGGCTATCTGCGTTAACCGTCCCTAGACTAGAGGAAAAGCAGCTAGTCGTCACAACCCACCACCAACTCTTGGACTACTCTTTTACCAATGAATAGTGAGATTGATCGTCACATTATAACGTCCCCCACGGCTGAAAGGGAGAGCATGTTTGATGGGACGAGGATTCGAACCCGCGACCCTCAAATTCCGAGTCAAGCGCCCTAACCGCCAATGACATAGATGAAGGTATGGTCAATAAATTACTTAAATTTGCTGATGATATTAAAGTATTAAACTTTTAAACAGGATGCTGCTGCTTTACTAAAAAAAAAAAGAAAAAAAAAAGATGTTGTAAATTGGGCAAATAAATGGCAGATGGGTTTTAATTATAAGAAATGCAAGATAATACACGTGAGTTATCATAATTTAAATTATAAGTATAATTTGTATGGGAATAATCTTAACATTGTTATGAAAGAAAGGGGCCGTGGTGTAATGGTTGATCAGTCTCTTAAGCCACTCAAGCAGTTGCTAGTAGTAGAGCAAATAAGAGTTTAGGTTGTGTTTACAGAAATATTGAATACGCGTCTAAAGAAGTTATATTTTCATTGTATAGGTTACTAGTTAGGCCACCTTTGGAGTATTGTGTTCGGTCTTGGGCTCCTTACCTTAGGGAGGACATTGAATTGTTGGGAAAGGTTCAGAAGAGGGTTACTAGAATGTTGCCTGGGATTGAGGGGTTATCATATGAGAAATCTCTCAAATAGTTTTCTTGAAAAAAAGAAGAGTTAGTGTGGATATGATTGAGGTATTTAATATTGTAAGTGGAATTGAGAGTGTTGATTAATTATCTTTCTTCATACCTAACGGCGATAATAGTAGGATTAGGGGACACAAATAATAATTTTGGCAAGGTCATCTTCAGCTAAAATAGTTTTATTTTTCTAATAGGGTAGTTGACCTATGGAATGGATTGCCTTAGGAAGTTGTGGAGGCAGTAAATTTAATTGAGTTTAAGAGAAAACTTGATAACTATATAAATGATAAGTGCTGGCTTTATGATTTTTATTTTATTTTATTATTTGAGAGTTCTAGTTTAGTTTAGAGGATGGAACAGCCGAGATGGACCAATAGAGCCCTTGTTGTCCCTATTACTCACTGTAATAAACCATCTTTTTATATTTAGGATTTGAAGAATATGTAGCAGTGATGCTACTAAGTTATTATTCTGAGTAAATGATGAATCGAATGAGAGTTTGGATTACATATCTATTTTTAAACAGTTATTGCTGATGTCTATCTTTATATGATATTATTCCCTGTCCTTACCACCCAGTGATATTATCGTCCTTTGGGATGACTTAGTTTTCCGTTTTTTTTCTGTTTTTTTTTTAAGGGCAAGTCGATAGGGCCCACGACTATACCCAAAACTAATCATATTTCGTAATCAATGAAGTGCTAAAAATATTCAGTAGTTGCAATAAACTAGTGAATTAAATAGGGCAAGGCCGGATTAAAAAAAAAAAGCTACATTGAGATCACAGCGCCAAAGAAATCAGCGATAAAATTACTGGTAGTAAGCCTAAATCGCTTCTCAAAAAATAAAGTATGCTTACTAGGTCAGCGACGCATAACTTTAACGTTAAAACTTGAAAGAGCTTTATCCAACTTGGAATGAAGTTAAACTCAAATATCTATCGAAAACAATTGTTATGCTGTGAACGCTTTTATAACCTGACGAAACACAATTATAATTAATTTACTTGTCATAAGACATTATGTTAAGCCTATTATATTTTTAAACAAAAAATGAGAAAGAAATAGGCCTATCATAATCTTATATGACTAGTATAATCTATATATCTAAAGAGGAAGTTTGTTTATTTGTTCGCTATATGAAACCAAACGGTTGAACTTACAAATTTAAACTAACCAGTTTTACTAAGA
>NW_013666134.1:424313-426590 GCF_000517525.1 Limulus polyphemus
GTTTATTTTGTTCGCTATATGAAACCAAACGGTTGAACTTACAAATTTTAAAACAACCAGTTTTTTACAAGAAATTTAATGGTGCTATTTATTTTGTATTTAGTGTAGTATTTAATGACGAAATTGACAATTAATTATTATTGCGCCATTTTTTTGTTGTATATATATTTTTTTGTAATAAACATAAGCACGTTTTGCACATTGAAAGCGTTATGGCGGGAGGCACTCAGATCACCTTGCTGTAAATTCAGTATTTCCAAAAACAGTTTTCTTTAAATAGTGCTAAGTAGTTTCATAACTGATTTAGTAACTTTGTAGATTGCAAATTATTGTTTAGTGACACAGGTGATTATACCACCCAAGAAACGCCCTTTCTATGGAAAGTCTTCTGCCGCTAAAAGAATGCAAGCACAAAGAGCAGCTGAAACAGAAGAAGAACGCTATCAAAGACTTCAAGTACAAGCTGCAAGACAGGCTGCTCAAATACAGGAAGAGACTTAGGAACAACGTAAAGTTAGACTTCGAGCTCAAGCTGAAAGGCAGGCTACTCAAAGACAGCAAGAAACTGTTGAACAGCACAAAGCCATATTTCAGTTTAACTCGAGAAGGCAAGCTGATATAGACAACAAGAAACTTCTGAACAACGTCAACCCAGACTTCATGCACAAAAATGAAGACAAATAATTTACAGAGAGCATGAAACAGAGGAGCAGCTTGATGTACGACTTCAGGCTCAAAGAACAAGACAAGCTCAAACACGATCCAATTTCAAATAAAGCTTTGTTTGATTAAATGCTTTTTTATTTCTCGCATCACAGCTTTTGTCTACTTACTGAATAATTTGTTGAAAAAATACTGATCTATTTCATTTCTTTTTTTAGTAAAAAAACAACAACACAGTCATTGACATTGATGATTATTTTCTAGTGATTAGAGATGGGACAAGTAACGTATAATCTTAGTTTGTTGTTGGCCAAGCAAAGAAGTTATCGAAATTGGTCAATAAAACTTTAAAATTCTCTCTGTAGATGGCAGTAACTGCATAATATACAAAGACTATTCCTACTTTATATAACAATCATAGTTAAGAAATACTTCTATTACTCTTGAATTAGCATCATGGCTAATTAATATTTCATTGATATAGACAAGGTATGAAATCTGTCAGCCAATCAAAGAAACAAAAGAAATTCTGTCAAGCTATTTTGAAAATATTGAAATTAATGACTAGTCTCGACTCTTTGTAGAAAGGGAGATTTGAACAAAGACATCTTAATTGGTTATATCATTTATTTCTTGATCAAGATTCTAAACCAAATGAAACTTCATACGTACGACTACTTCTTACTTGTATCCACATGACTGATGGATTTACTGTAAATAAATATGGGTTAAAATCATGCTACATAACAGGCCAGAACTGACAGAGCAAGAGATATATCAAAGGGGCTACCAGAGATGCAGTTTTTGTAGTGCATGTAGGGGCTAATGATGTAGAGAAAGGTAGGTCAGAGGAGCTAATTAATAAGTATAAGGGGTTGATAAAGGCACTTAAAGAAAACGGCCATTACTTAATTTTGGCAGGGATACTGCCCAGAATTAACTGTGGGGATGAAGTTATAAGTAGGTCATTAGGGCTAAATGCTAGGCTTAGGTTAGTATGTAAGGATGAGCAGATTGGCTGGTTGAACTTGTGGGATCAGTTCAATGGGAAAAGGGAGCTTTTCACAATGGGTGGTAGGGGCTAGCTTGTTTGCTAAGGCTATTAACTCAGCTGTAAAGAAAGTTTTAACCTAGGACTAGACAGTGGAGGGCCAGGAAAAGTGAATGCAAAAAGAATAAGAGGCAGAGAAAAGTTTAGCATAGGAAATGAGTATAGAAGTAGTTAGGCTTAATTGTTACTATGGTAATGGTAGAAGTATAAGAAATAAAATAGATGACTTTAGAGCACTGGTAGGAATGGAGGATCTTGATAAAATGTGAATAACTGAAACATGGTTAAATATAGATGATTTTGATGACATAATTTTTTTAAATACAGGGTTACAGACTATTTAATAGGGATAGAGTATTAAAGAGGGGAGGTGGAGTGGCTTTATATGTAAAAATGTGAGTTACATCCTGTTGAACTTGAAGATATCAAATATAATAGTGTGGCGCCCTCTAGTTTCTAGAACTATCTTGTTCTTTCAGGAATGCTCTAGTATTTGCTAGATAGGGTAGGCTGGTATATAAAAGAGGGGAATGTAATGTGTGTATGGATAGTGAGTAACTGAT
>NW_013666134.1:427590-434887 GCF_000517525.1 Limulus polyphemus
GTTAACTTCAAATACAGAAATGATTGAGAGGGTGGAAATTGGGAGATAAGGAATAATGGTATTTTGGTTACAAATTTTGAAGGGATGCAACAAGAGTTATCTATTGTGAATTGGGCAGCTGAGTTTTTTGGAGACACTGATCAGATGTGGAAAATTTTTAAAGATATATTTTTGAATATTCAATGTAAACATATTCCCAATAGAAAGAAAAGAGTAGCTACAAGTGAAAAACCAGGTTGGCTCACAAAGAGTTTTAAGAAATAAAATTAAAGAAAAGCATCATAAATTTAAGAAAGTTGGTGAAACAGGAAATTAGGACATCAAAAAAGATGTATGAGAAAAAGTTGGCTGAAAATGTAAAAATTAACAGTAAGGATTTCTTTAAATACATTAATGGGAAACAAAATATTAGGATAGGGATAGGACCCTTGAGGGATGATAAAGGAAGGCTAGTATCTGATGATTATGAGATGGCTGGATTATTAAATTTTGCTTTTTTTTAGTTTTTACTGATGAAGATTTAAGCATTATTCCACATCGTGATCGGTTGAACAATGGAAATGAGATCAAACAAGATGACTGCATTAATTCTGAGCTGGTTAAGAAAAAATTGGGAAGTTTAACAAATGATAAGGTTCTTGAGTCAGATAATATTTCACCAAGGGTTTTGAAGGAGGTTAAAGATTTGATATGTGAGCCACTTGCTACTATTTTTTTGGCAGTCCTTGAATAGTGGGCAGGTACCAGAGGATTGGAAGTTAGCTAATGTAACTCCTCTTTTCAAGGGAGGTGATAAAAATTGTCCCAGTAATTATAAACCCATTAGTCTTACATCAGTTGTGGGAAAATTTTTGGAAAGTCTGTTAAAAGATGCTTTGCAAAGTCATTTAACAAAGTTTAGAATTTTATTGGATAGTCAACATGGTTTTACTAAGGGAAAATCTTGCCTTACAAATCTTTTAACATTCTTTGAAAAGGTTACTGCTTATGTAGATGAGGGTAAGGTGTAGATTTGGTGTATCTGGATTTTTAGAAAGCATTTGACAAAGTGCCACATAAAAGGCTTGTAAAAGAATTAGCTCTATAGGTGTGGGGGATAAGTTAACAAATTGGCTAGAAGAGTGGCTGGATGGACGAAAGCAGAGGGTTGTTACAAATAGAGTTCAGTCAAACTGGATTAATGTCACAAGTGAGGTACCTCAGGGCTCAGTCTTAGGACCTTTGCTCTTTTTGATTTACATCAATGACATAGATGAAGGGATAGTCCATAAATTACTTAAATTTGCAGATGATTTTAAGATCTTGTGTGATGCTAGCTGTGAAAAGGATGCTGCTGATTTATAAAAGGATTTAGATAATTTATTAAGTTGGGCAGATAAATGGCAGATGAGTTTTAATTATAATAAATGCAAGATAATGCATGTGGGTTATCATAATTTGAATTGGAATAATCTTAATAGTGTTATGAAGGAAAGGGATCAGTCTCTAAAGCCATCCAAGCAGTGTGCTGTTGCTAGTGGTAGGGCAAATAGGATTTTAGGTTGTATCTATAGAAATATTGAATACAAGTGTAAAAAGGTTACACTTTCATTGTACAGGTCACTGGTTAGGCCACATTTGGAATATTGTGTTCAGCCTTGGGCTCTTTACCTTAGGAAAGACATTGAATTTTGGAAAGGCTTACTAGAATGGTCCCTGGGATGGAGGGAATGTCATACGACAAGAGGCTGAAATCTCTCAAATTGTTTTCTCTTGAAAAAAAGAAGAGTTAGAGGGGATCTGATTGAGGTGTTTAAGATTGTAAATGGAATTGATTGTGTTGATGTATCATATTTTTTTATATTTAACAATGAGAATAGTAAGACTAGGGGACACAAATGTAAGTTTTGGCAAAGTAGGTGTCATCTTCAGCTAAAACAGTTTTATTTTTCTGACAGGGTGGTTAGCCTTTGGAATGGGTTGCCTTCAGATGTTGTAGAGGCAGTAAATTTAAGTGAGTTTAAGAAAAAGCTTGATAAGTATATGAATGAAAAGTGCTGGGTTTAAAATTTCACTATTATTATTTTTTTAATCATTTAAATTTAGTTTTGGGGATGGAACAGCTGATATGGACCAATAGGTCCCATGTTGTCCCAAAATATTATGTTATAACAAATGATGTTAGATCACGCAAGAATAGTTTCAGAAATGGGTAATAGACAGAAAAATCAGTTAACTTGAATAACCACTTCAGCCTTACAATGTAAGTATAATACTGAACATCACATACACAATAATCTAAACAAGTTAAGAGCCAAAAAAGAGGAAAATTAAGTATGCCCGTTTTATTTCTTTATGTGTTTGTTTGAAGTTAAGTACAAAGCTACACTATGGGCTATCTGTGCTCTGCCCACCACAGGTTATCAAAACCGGTTTCTAGCTATCTAAGTTTTCAGATATACCGCCGTGCCACTAGGGGGCTTCTTTATGTAAGATAAACGAATGAACGTTATAATGAATAACGAATATTGTGAATAAATTCATTTAAATGTTCCTAAGATAAACAGTTATATGAAGTAAAGGAAGAGCAATATGTAAATTGCTATAAGTATTACACTTATGATGCAGACATTTTGAGAAAACTTGAGAATGAAGAGTAAAGTTTGCCGTACCTCAAAATATTAATTTAAATGTGTTCTTGCGTTCTAACATTAATTTTATTATTTATATATTTTATTTCACTAACACGCTAGAGGAGGTTAGCACCGGTCACACCACAGGGTCTCGTCCCTCCAATTGTGGAGTTCTATTGCGTAACCCTTGTCAGTGCGTAGCATGGCGCTGTTCCCAATTCAGAACTACTGGTCACATGGAAGAAATTGGCCGGGAGCAATCATTTCTACTTTTTAACTTATATCTATCAATTATTATGTATATTATATTTATTTAATATTTTATTGATTATTTTTTTTTACCACCCAAAGTAAATAAGATGATATTAATATCAATATTTATACATGGTTGAGTACGTTATATTAAAACGATTTTGAATTTGCAAATCAACAAGTCACATGACAACTACAACTGATAAAATGTCGCGGTGGGACAGAATGTATTACAATTACCTTTTTCACATTGCTTGGTTTTGTGTAGGTAGTGGGAGGGATACCACCAAGTCCACGAGCTTAAAACACTAAAATTCGGAGTTTTTGTAGCTTTGTGCTTAACAACAAACAAACATATAAACAATTAATGTATCAGCTATTTCCGACGAAAAATATTCAGGTCTTAAAAATTTGTTCAGATTGGGAGATTTAAATTTTCCAAAACAGAGATATCCATTGTTCCTATTGACATCGGAAAATAAGAGACTGTGGATCAACTTGGTGGGGGTTGGGGACAGAACCTTTCAGAAACAGACTTGCAACAAATATTATTTCAGCTGTGATATATAAAGTGAAGTGTTTTGTAGCGGGTGAGAATCCACGAACATAAAAATCACTGACAAAAGTTGTCCACATGCCCCAGGCAACAGTATACAACATAATCAAGAAACATCTCCGTCTGAAATAAGTGACACAGATCATGTGTAAACACAATTCTTCCACGACGTATTCGTTTAGTCGCTGTATATCTCAATCAGCTGGAGAATGAAACGGTTATTCATACTATTCCATACAAATACATACCATTCAATTCGCCCAACCCTATGAATTTCCATGTGATCAGACTGTTGAAACAAGCGCTGTGAAATCATGGTTCTTATACAGTAGAAGGCTTTTAAAAAGCATACAGAGCGAAGGAGTGTGCTTTATACATGATAGTCTTACGGCAAAGCATTTTGCAATGGAAACCATGTTGCAAGGCTATTTTCAAGATTGACGGTCGTCAGATAGAGCATGACTGGATGTGACGATATGGACTGTTAAGACGCAGTGAGGCTCCAAAACGTTTTAATATAACGTACTGAACCCCTGTACACTTATGGATTTTTGGTACTGGCTCATCCCCCTCCAATAATCTCCTCAATTTTCTTAAATAATGTCAAATGCAATTCAGTATCATTTGTCCTTCCCATTTATTTACATTATAGTAAAAATACTGTATAGCAAAATATTAGCTGTACGAAAAGGTAGTACAAATCAGGGTGACAAAATAAAAAGCTAGATGGACCAATCATGGAAAAGATTTACGATCTTGAAAAGGGGCGGAACTGAAAAAAAGTCAGGATATTCTTGGACTCAAACATGTAAAAAAAATATATATATACATATATAAAAAATGCAGGTTTCCCCCCAAAACTTCAGCTTGTCAATATTAACCTGTTAATGATGTTTTCAGCTTTACCATTTTAAGGATCACAGGAGCCTCCTAAGTAAGGTACTACATATGGTTGAGTACGTTATATCAAAGCGATTTTCAATATGCAAAACAGGAAGTTACATGGCGACCACAGCCTATATAAAGTTGCGACGGAAACTTATATCACATCTACATTCTGAAATTGTTTGCTGTCACGTAGGAAGTGTAATGCAACCGAAAGTTGATCGCTTTTTAGGTAGGGTATGAAACAGATTTCTCTGCTGTAGAATATTCATACACCCAGATCATAAATATGTGTTCAGATTGGAGATTTATAGCTGTCAAGACGAGTATATCCATTGTACTTAATGGCATTGGAAAACAAAGGAAAGTTGATCAAGATGGGGCATCAGGATTACCCAGAAACGACCTGCAGCAAGTTGTACCCTGGCCGTGCTGAGCAAAGTGTGGCATCCTGTACTTGATGAGAATCTTCAAACACAAAGATTAGTGGCAAAAGCTATCCAAGGCAACAAAACGTAGCATAATCAAGAAGGAGTTCCGTCTGGCAAAGCAACACAAGTTACTTACGTGATATATTTGTTAAATTATGGCATACCTCAAGCAGCTGGATGAGTATTCGTGCTTTTCTATATGAAGACATACTGGTCAATTAACCAGACATAGTGCCTATGGAATTCTGTACAATCAAACTGTTGAAATGGACACTGATAAACCAGCTTTTTATAGTAGATGGTTTATGGAAAGTCTGCAAGGATTAATGGTATACTTTAGATATGACAACTTTACGACGGAGTCTTTTTCAATGAAAACGACGTTGCAGAGCTATTGTCAAACTGAACGGTCCTCAAACAGAGCACGAACGGACGTAGTGATACTCCAAAACCGTTTTAATATATCAAGTTAAATCCAGGTGTGTGTGTTTTTTTTTTTTCACGTTTCTTTCTATACTTCACATTGCAACTACAAATCAGGAAGAAGACTTTTCCTATGGAAGTGGGAGTTTGTCTGTTGGATTTCGTGCAAAACTACTCGAGAGTTGTCTCCGCTAGCCGTCCCTAATTTTGAAGTGAGATACTAAAGGGAAAGCAGGTAGTTAACACTAACCACCGCAACTTTTGGGCTACTTTTGTCTGACCGAATACAGGGATTTGACCATCACTCTTATAATACATCCACAGCCCCAAAGTGCTGAGTGTGATTTGTTTTAAGTGGTAACGGGACCCAAACCACGGTACCTTCACTCCCCCCGTTAATGATTTGTCAATATGAAATCCTAAAGCTATTCAAATTTTGGTCAACTGTATAGGATTATGTTGTGTGAAGAATCAAAGTTCACTGTACAACAGAAAAAAAAATGTGTAGGATTTATTATTACTTCGATAAAAAAAATCGAACTCTGCCTTCGTGGTGAGTATACAGGGTATTATTAAACGTATCTGAAGTTTGCACACTTTATTTGTGATGGTTCCAAGTTTGTTATCAAATAGATATTAAGAATGTATAAACATATGAATTTTAATTATTTAATTTTAAGTTCCCGTCCTTGTGATCCATGCAAGTTTGAAGAGTTCGGGGTAGTGTAATAGCGAGATCAATATGATTTTTTTTTCTTTTTCTGTAATTCATTATATACGTATATCTCTGAAGAAATGCAAAATCGGAGAGCAGCCAGCCACGTTCCCGTTACTGTCTTCAGGCAGTGAAGGGAGATGTAGATGTGGGAAAGGTAAGATTCTACCATCGGAGAGCAGCCAGCCACGTTCCCGTTACTGTCTTCAGGCAGTGAAGGGAGATGTAGATGTGGGAAAGGTAAGATCCTACCATCGGAGAGCAGCCAGCCACGTTCCCGCAACTGTCTTCCAGCAGTGAAGGGAGATGTAGATGTGGGAAAGGTAAGATCCTACCATCGGAGAGCAGCCAGCCACGTTCCCGTTACTGTCTTCAGGCAGTGAAGGGAGATGTAGATGTGAGAAAGGTAAGATCCTACCATCGGAGAGCAGCCAGCTACGTTCCCGTTACTGTCTTCAGGCAGTGAAGGATATGTAGATGTGAGAAAGGTAAGATCCTACCATCGGAGAGCAGCCAGCCACGTTCCCGCAACTGTCTTCAGGCAGTGAAGGGAGATGTAGATGTGGGAAAGGTAAGATCCTACCATCGGAGAGCAGCCTGCCACGTTCCCATAACTGTCTTCAGGCAGTGAAGGGAGATGTAGATGTGGGACGTTGTGGGCTTGACGCACCCACATCTTGCTCTCATTCTTTTTTGTCCTATTTATTTTATGTTTATTCTTCTTTCTTTAACACGTGAGATTAGTGAGCATAGGTTAAAACTGGGAGACGGTGTATCTCCACCGGTATGTGGTTCTTAATTCCGCAGTCATCTCCAAAAACCCAGGACACATCATATATTCCACATTATACCCTGTGCCCTGATGATATTTTTAATATATGCAGCGTTTTGCTGTAATTGTTAATAACCTGTTTTGATAATCAAAATGTTGTTTCATCATAGGCTTGACCTTGCTGTTTTTAACGCAGTCCTTCTTTTTGATGTTTACTTAACTGTTGACATAATGTTTTTACATATATATATAAATAAATGTGTATACTGAAGTTATTATTACAGTCTTTTCTTTTGTTTATGCCCCCCCCCCAGTGGCACAGCGGTATGTCTACGAACTTACAACGCTAGAAACCGGGTTTCGATACCCGTGGTGGGCAGAGCACAGATAGCCCATTGTGTAGCTTTATGCTTAATTACAAACAAACAATCTTTTATTTATTAATCCACCCTCATAGAGGGGGTATAAACAAAAATACATCAATAATAAGACATCTTGTGATAATGACTGTACATATCTGATTATTAAAAAAATATAGTTAAGGATAATTACTTAAAGTACATGCACAGAAAATTTGTAGTAACAAACAAAAAAATAAAAATATTACTAAACATAATAAAAATATGATGACCTGAACTGAAAATCATTAAA
>NW_013666134.1:435816-449365 GCF_000517525.1 Limulus polyphemus
AACTACCTTCCCTCGAGTCTTACACTGCTAAATTAGGGACGGCTAGCGCAGATAGCCCTCGTGTAGCTTTGAGCAAAATTCAAAAAACAAAACAAACATCACTCAGGTAGAGCCAGAAAATTATAATATTTATACTGACGGAAGTTCACATTTTTAACAGTATAACAGACCCACATACAGTATTATCTTTCTTACTTTATTGTATTTGTTTCTTTTTTTCAGTACTAAAGATATTGTTGTTATCAATGATGTATGTTAATATGATAGTGAAATCCTTCATGAAGTTTGTGATTATAAGCTATTTCCTAAGAGTGCTCACTTCAATCTTTAAAAAGTTGCAGTGTACTAGTGCTAAATATTTAGTGCCGGAGCCCTACCAGATTGGAGGTTAAGATCTCAACGGCTAGTTTAATTTTTTTAGTCCATTTTAAATAAAGAAAATATATTTAACACTAATTATTTGAGACTACTTACATTAAAGCCAAATTGAATACACACATATAGTAGCGAGAGAAAACATGCAACTGAACTTCTTTAAATTAAGCAACAAGGCAAAAATAATAACAATTGTGTACCATATAAAATTACTAACATTAAAACAAGTCTTCAAATCACATATTTCATTAATTTACTATCTTTCCATTCGCACTGTTATATTAACAACTTTGATTTTTATAATGCCTTGCATATCTCCTATCCTGTAAACACAAATAGCTAAAAAAAAGCTACCTCTGGTTAAGTGTTTGGTTATGAAAAACACTTAATTTCGAGATTCAGCTTCGATTTCAAGTGCCAGAACGCTGCTACGGTGTACTCCTGTAGCACTACACCCCTCTTCTAATCATTTGTAATTTGAACTTACACTCTTGAACAATGGTGTTCTTTCGTACCTTTAGGGGCGTGAAGTACTGATGCAGGAGCTACGCCTATAAAAGTGTGAATTCACACCGTTGTTCAGAAAAAAGTGAATTCAAACCCACAACAAAATTATGGCTCACCAAACAGTAATAATTTAATATGCCATAATACTTCATACAAGGAAGCTCAGTTGTAAATGTATTATTACGTATCTGCTTGTATGATAATTTCCCGTAAAAATTCTTTCCGAGAAACTTCAGCGATACAAGTCCTTTAATTAAAACTAGTTTATTCTTTCTCGTTACAAACTCTGTAATACACTTAATTTCCACAGTCACTTTAAACTTAACTACTTTTATAATTCACAGCGATTCACACACTTTACTTACAGTGCCTACTGCTCGCTTGACTCGATTATTTCTATCTTCAATCTATATCCGGCTTATATACTAAAAAAGAGGGCGTCTAGCAAACGCTGGGACATTCGTGAGGTTGCCTGATAAGTCACGATCCTTCTAGGAACTCCAGCGCGCATGCTCCCAGCGTCGCGTGACTTCCGCTGTCGTAACAATATATATATATATATATATACATATTGAAGAGTTATTGCCTTTTAGGAAAACTGTATTCATAAAATTTTAGAGGAATCGTAAAATTATCTTAATTAAAGTGATTTTTTAACAGTTTTTTCTTAGATTTTCACACATCACTTACATGACTTTCTGTTCAAATTAGCCCATTAAGGATGTGAATTTTCACACCCCTATGTTTGTTGGAATCACATATTTTATTCTGAGTGCTAATACTTAAGCAGGAACTTCAATTAGTTCAAATTTCTTATAAATAATAATCTTTATTTATGCCAAAGCTACTAAGGCCATTTGCTACCGCCCCTAGTTTTTAGCTACTGACCAGAAAGTATAATCCTAACAACCACCATACATACTAAGTAATTAAACTTTATTTTTATAAATGCGAACACATCTTGAAATACGATGAGTATTTTGTGATATCGCACGGATTCAAAACCGTCTCGTCAGTTCTGACATCCAGAGGTCTACCACAGAGCCGACCGGCGTCATGATAAAAAGACAACTTGGGTGTTTTCGAGAATGTTTTATTTAGAATTTTGTTTGCTTTGCTATTACAAATGAAAATGATAATTACAGATTTGACTAGGTCAAGGAATTCTCTAGGTCGCGGATATTTTACTATTTCAAATTAGAATAATAAATCAATTTAAATAATTTGATATTTCAAGCTATCTTACGAGTACGTGAAAAATATGTCACCTTCGAATATAAATGAACACAATATATATTAGACATAAAATGCATAATAACACATAACCTCACATTAAGACGTAAGAAACATACTACACATGTCATTTGCTTTAGTGTGAGTTTCAAATGGAAAATGAGAGCGAAGTATTTTTTAGACATTTGATTTATTTACTGAGGCCTTTGTACCATGTGTTTCTGGTATCGAATTCATTTGCATTTAAGCCTAGTTAACTTGAAGCCCTAAGTTAAATGTTTCAAAATGTAAATAAATGTTTTGAAGTAAAAGTTATATTTGATCTAAGTAGATTTATAATTGGTTGTGAGATAAGTTATGTTTGTTTGTTAAATTTCGCGCAAAGCTACACTAGGGCTATCTGCGCTAGCCGTCCCTAATTTAGCAGTGAAAGACTAGAGGGAAGGCAGCTAGTCATCACCACCCACCGCCATCTTTTGGGCTACTCTTTTACCAACGAATAGTGTGATTGACCGTCACATTATAACGCCTCCACGGCTGAAAGGGCGAGCATGTTTGGTGGGACGGGGATTCGAACCCGGATAAGTTATGAAAGAAGTTAGGTGGATACTGATATTTTGAGTTTCTATCATAACAAACATGAATTTCACTGCGTAGTGTACAAAAAAAAGGTATAATAGAAACAAATATTAAAACAGATTCAAACAACGTGGAAATAAATGAGATTAACGTCATCTGAAAAAAACTGGAAAAGACTGCTTGTCGATTGATAAACTTAACTTCGCAACTTACTCATATTTTGCTCTCTTTTTTTTTTACAGAACTTCAAAAATTATACTCATGCTCAAAATATTAGACAAAAAACGGCTTTTAAACTAAATTTCTAAAAATTCTGATAGACTAACTTGTTCATGCAAAATAGTTTTAAAACATAAAATTAATCATAAAAAATGTGAGATATAGGACTGTATGTTGTTTTTCAATATTTACTGTCTCCAATACAGCCCTCTTAGTTTCTTACATTAAACAACAAATGCCGTGACTTTTCGGAGTACCCAAAGCATGCTTAACTCAGCAATTCTCATCATCTGAGTGATATAAAATGTGGCTATTAGGAACTTAGTGAAACAAAAATATGGCGTGTCCCCTATCACACCAGCCTTCAAGATTTCCAGTTGGGACGTCATTACATGGGATTTGTGAAACTTAACTCCCAGAGAAAAGTGAATGTAGGGGTTTCGTCTGTCGCCTGTGCAGATGTTAAATTTGGCACTGCAATGCAAAGCATTCACAAAGTTTGTCATTGGTTGTTGCCTGAAGATATCGAAATAGCGATTGGATAAGCAGACAGAGAAGAATACCAGCAACACATGTAGTGGCAGTAGCTCGTTTCAGTGTCCTAACGGCGCTCTGTCGATGTCTGTGTTTTTGTGGTCTTGTGTTAGTCCGAATATTCTGAAGTGTGTGTAGTAGTGTCCGAACAAAATGGCTTCTCTTGCTTCTATTGATACCGGTGCCTCAGTGTATCAGCCAGCACAGCTGCTAAACTGGGTATACCTGACCCTTGCGGATCAATCCAGCTCTAACGACCAGGTGGGTTGCTGAAGTTTATTACTACTGTGACTATAACATAAAATCAAGTTAGTTTGGTCTTTATCAAGAAAACCATAATAGGATACAGTATCTATATATTTATATATATAATAAGTACAAATGAATTATTTATTGGCCTTATGATCAAATTCTGTAAAGAGAGAATTTTATCCATTTGAATTAAAAATCGGTTTTATTTAAAACTTTCACTTTTTCAAAAAATATAACACAGCATCACCTTATAAAACGATGTTATTTGAAGTTAAGCACAAAGCTACACTATGGGCTATCTGTGCTCTGCCCACCACAGGTATCCAAACCCGGTTTCTAGCGTTGTAAGTCCGCAGACATACTTCTGTGCAACTGGGAGCTTATAAGATGAACCAGCGACTGTATATTCATTTATAAATTGGTGAAAGAAGAAGTGATTTACGTTTAGTATTAATCTACAAGTCCACCTAATACTTTAGCCTTGTAAAATTTGTGAAGTTTACATGGCTGAAATGTTATTTCTACATAAAGAAGGTGATATCCGTTATATAACTTTTTAATATTTTTATTTTCCAACAATATTAATTTCTTCTATAGAACAAGTATATTTCTTTTCAGACGTTGTACAAAGCATTGATGTTTGCTTTGAGACAAGCTTTTCCATAGATGTCCAAGACAAATGAATAATCCCAGAAATAAAATAAAAAACACTTTTTTTCGACTACCTAAAGTATCACAGAATTATTATGTTTTATTGAATAAGATTTGTTGCAAATAGGAATTGTTTCAACAATAAACTATTAATATTATTAAACAACACTATAAGAGAACCAACGTTTTGAAAGTAAGGTAGTAAGACCAAAATAATTCGCTAATTCTTACAACCAATAGATAAAAATACACACTTTTCATCAATCATGTATTACTTTTGTCTAAGCGCTAATAATCTTTGCCATGACTGAATAATTAAGAGAAATAGTTTGTTTGTTTGTTTTGAATTTCGCGCAAAGCTACACGAGGGCTATCTGCGCTAGCCGTCCCTAATTTAGTAGTGTAAGACTAGAGAGAAGGCAGCTAGTCATCACCACCCACCGCCAACTCTTGGGCTACTCTTTTACCAACGAATAGTGTGATTGACCGTCACATTATAACGCCCCCACGGCTGAAAGGGCGAGCATGTTTGGTGTGACGGGGATTCGAACCCGCGACCCTCAGATTGCGAGTCGAGTGCCTTAAACCACCTGGCCCTGCCGGGCTCAAGAGAAATAGTAAATTTAGTACACTATCACAAATAATTTCACTTTTTACAAATTCATATGACGAGTAATTAAATTGACTCTAGCGATTTTCTTTTAATTTAAAACTAATTGGGATATACCTTGGCTTAGGTGGTTTACAAATATAATAATATTGAATAAACTAGGCCTAGATATTTGTTCAATTTCCCTTTCGTTATTCTTGAAGGCGGATACAAATCAAATATAGCTTCTGCAAATTCCAACTCAACAGAGATATTTCACAGTATTCTGGATTATTTTTCAGGTTATTACTGAAAGTGTAAAGCTAATATCTGAGCACACACACACACATAAACAAAACTGTACATTTATTCACTATTATATATATATATATATATATTGTAAAGGGTGAGGTCGATAACGGAGAAGTGTAACAAAAACTAAAGAAAGTTATTTAGACCTAGCTTTGCTTAATACAAATCAAAATTAGGTTTAATTTCAATAACTTACTGGCATGGTCAGGTGGATAAGACGCTTGACTCGCAATCTGATGGTCGCGGGTTCGAATCCCTGTCCCACCAAATAGGCTTGCCCTTTCAGCCGTAGGAGCGTTATAATATGACGGCCAATCCCACTATTCGTTGGTAAAAGAGTTAGCGGTGGGTGGTGATGACTAGCTGCCTTCCCTCTAGTCTTACACTGCAAAATTAGGGACGCTAGCGCACATAGCTCTCGTGTATCTTTGCGCGAAAATTAAAAAACAAAAAATAAACAAACTTACTTAACTACAATTTAATTACATGAGGTATATTTTAGTGATTTGGATTTAATTCTATTGAAAAAATGGAAATCGAAAGTTTAAGTTAGAATATTACAAAACAGAGTGTGACATAAGCACTAGTAGTTAAAGACAACTAAATGATATTTTAAAGACATAATTATATAACTTCAGTTTGCCCCTGAAGAAGAAAGGTCCACCTTTCAAAAGCGTTCGGGCTATAGGGTTTTTATTCATTTCTATCAAGACTTCTTGAACCTATGGGTTTTTCTAACTTCGTGAATAACTTCAGTTGAAGTTATTTGAAACAAATTGTCTCAAAATTAATCAAAACATTATAGATGAAACAAATAAAAATTAATATACCGTAAATGAAAGCTATAATTCTAAAATTAATACCTTTCAAAATAATATTTTCCTTTGTTATAATATTGGCACTTGCGAAATATTTGGCAATTACTTGAAGAGACATCATTATAACATCCAATAGTTCCTTTGGTGAGCGTGATAAGATAATATAAATCAATCTTGGCATAATAATATTTACTTGAAGAGCTAATCAATTAAACATTTAGTTTTTAATTTCAGACATTTAGATTTTTTTAAGAGCGTCAGTCCTCGATCTGAAAAATTATCTACCGGTTCCGCCGTCTAAGAAACGAACTGCATCAAGGACTTTGGACGCATGCGTCGAAAGGCCTTGGAACTGAATATATTATAGTAAATATATAACTATATATAACTTTATATTAATTTAGTGGTCTGGTAACTTATTATTATACGTCATGTATGAAATAGTTGTTTTTCTAAAAAAACCATTGAGTTCTCTTGTAAAAGGATGAACATTATTAAAGGCCCAAAATGGCTGGCATGTATTAGATTTCGTTGAAAATATTTGCAAACATAGTGACAGATATGGTCGGTTGCATCGAGCTGATGTTATTGTGAGATGCTGGAAGGATCAGGGATGTGTCCTGTTGAAGGTGGAATTCTATAAGTACCGCAAAGTTCCCCAGTAGGTCAGCAGGAACTTTACGAATTTGAAACGTTAAAATATTTAGTGGACAGAGCGCAGGTAGTCTATTATGTAGATTTGTGTTTAAAAACAAAACAAAACCAGAAACAAACAGATATCACAAAATTGTGTACTAGATTCTAATGCCTCTCTTCTTTAATTAGTAACACTGACAATATCAGCCACATACATATTAGGTGACTAACTGATGCTGAATCACTGGAGATCCACGTGCAATGGAAAGTTGAAGTTCTTGAGACATGTGTACTAGTAGCTCATTTGTCTAATCTTTTTTCATTATCATGATATAATAGAGAAAATAAAAAGGACATTTAAATCTATTTCATTTGTTTATTTTTCCACCACTAGATTTTGCAAAAAATCCAACTGAATGCTTGCAAGGGAAGCATATTGTGCACTTATTAACGTAAGATAAAGAACAAAGATTAAAATTTTAAACGTTATTTTGTTTAATCTTACAAATTTTACTGTACTTATGTTGTCTTGGATGTGGACTATAATTTAACGTGACAGTTTATTTTGTTTGTTTATTCTTAATCACAAAGCTACAGAATGGGCTATCTGTGCTTTGCCCACCGCGGGTATTGTAACCCGATCTTTAGTGTTATAAATCCTCAGACTTACCTCTAAGCCACCAGGGAAGGATGACTTTAAATGTCAAGCATTGACTAACCTTTAAAATGTTTTGACTGAAAAAATGCAAGTAAAAATAATTTAACTTAGAAGTAGTATAGTATGAGAACTTCTGTCAAAAGTTCCTTTTAGTAGTACAATGATTATTTGTTTTGGATTATGGATGTTGCCTACAGGTTTACATTGTTCATTTACTGGTAGTGATGCATTGAATCATTTCAATAAACCTTATTTCGTATCTAATGGGTTGTTTGAAAGTCATTCAGTTATAATTGAATGTTTTGGTGCGTGTATCAACATTAGATGTAGTCTGTCTCGTGGATAGCAAATGGGAAACAGTTTAACAGTAGAACAAGTATAACCTTTTCTGGTCTTCACTTCCCGCATGGTTTCAGCTGACTGCTTTTAATAAGTAGTTCCGTTAAATCTCTAGAAATGTCTTAGACGGTTTTGGTAATCCGTCGAAGACTGATGTTGGCGGTTTATCTCCTCCTGCTGGATGTTCCATGAACCACAAACTTGGCTTTGGTGTCCTGATGTTCCATCCAGGTTGCCTGTAATTATGGAACAAATGACATAAGCTATTTATTTTTCTTCTACGTCTTCAATTTGATATTATTCATGAAATACAGATGAGCTACATTCTTTCTCTTTTTTGAGTTGTCTTTCTCTCACAAGGGACATGCCGTTCTATTTCTTTCTCTCTCTTTCCATATCTGAGAAAAATAAACAATAGATATCAGTTTAAAGTCTTCAAAAAATTAACTAATATGCGATACAGATAAACAGAAAAATGAATGATAGGCGTTCTGTTTATAAAATGGAAAATATAGTCACAGTGCAAAAAAAAATAAAAAATACCCATTTGAAAATTTGTTATATGGATTATCTTGATGTATAAATTAGTCCAAAAGCCAAATAAAGGACTGTGTCTACTGGCGTAGTTAATATGTGGAAATACAGAGTCTGAAGCAGTGAAATAAGTTTCGCACGATTCAATTGTAAAATTATTCACACAAATGCAGAAAAAGGCAGAATTTAGAAAAAGAGGAAACGAAACGGTTTAAAATGAATAAAGCCATTCTAAATTTCAGGACGCAGAAACAAAGCTCATTTCTAACATATGTGACGCATTTTAAGATAAATGAATTGCACTGTTTCAACATAAAATCACTAGATGTTCATAAAATTGAGAAAAAAGTTATAAATTGAAATTTATTTTTCAACTTAAAATCGTAAACCAAATGTACTCTAATTCCACCTGCACAGAGGAACAATATGTGATTTTGGCTTTGAATATTAAACCCTTTGCTGACAATACAACATACTTATCATAGAAAGAGAAACCAAACATGGAATATCTTTTATTGGTTTTGGCAATTACTAAGCCTGTAGTCAAGTGATATATATATATATTTGGTTCATTATGAATGGTTTGCGATTTATTAGAACTTTGGATAATATTAGTTTACGTTTTGGTTTCTGAATTTGTGCGTATAGCTGACATCATGCATGTACGCTTTAACAACAGACGCACGCTGATTGGCCTGAGGGACAAGTTTTACAAGAGCATTTATTTATATATAGATACCCAAAAGAATATTAAAACGTACGAATCTGATATTATTTTTAAAATTTCGAACAAGTCCTCTTTTTAGCGTACGACTTTGTAATTCTTGAAAGTAAACGATACTTGGCATATTTCTTTTAAGTGGTGATACATTGCTTTGAGATATTGAGTATTTAGGTGGATTTATATTGTCAGAATCCGGGTTTCGATTCCCGTGGTGGGCACAGCACAGATATCCCATTGTGTAGCTTTGTGCTTAAATTCAAACAAAACAAACAAACAGTTATATTGTCATATATTATATGTATGCTATCTTTATATTGTAGAAATAATAGTTTAACTATACACATAATTTTACCAGAAATCTGCGCTTAGATTTAAGAAACTTTTGCATATGTGAAAAACGCTTTTTTTAGTCGCAGCTTCGCCCAATATTTAAAAAGAAGAAAAAGTTGTCTAAAGTTTAGAGGCTTCGGTTTATTTTGCACAGTTTACGTTTACAGAAAAAACAGAAAAAAACGATTACTGGTTGGACGTTATAATATAGCAATTGGAAAAAGTGTTTATTTTCACCACATCTTGTATCTACGTTCTGTTACATTCAATATAATTAAACTTCAGTGTAATCTTCTTATTTTATCATTCAGTAATTTTTATTTCTTCGCCGGAGTGCGGTGCAGCCGGTCGTATAAATGAGTCAGTTCCTATCAGCCTACTAAACAAATTAATCAGGGCACTAAGGTTTGCTTGTTATTTCGGTAATGCTTCATTATGGATGGACAAAGTTATATACAAAGTACTGACGGAGCCTTGAACTTGGTGCTCGATCATCACTGAACCAGTTCTGAGCAAGTTTTAATATAAAAACCGTTCTGCTAGAAAAAGCTGACGTGTGTGAAATGGTTTTATGGAACTTGCGGTTGTTTTCAAATCTGGATAAATCATATTTTACTTTGAATCCTCTAAACACTCACATTCAAACGTAACGTTTCTGTCTTTAGAATTTTAAAAAAAGGTTTTTAATTGTTTTTTGTTATTAAGCACAAAGCTACACAAAGGGCTATCTGTGCTATGCCCACCACGGGTATCGAAATCCGGTTTCTAGCAGTATAAGTCCGCAGACATACCACTGGAGGGGGTGGAATATTTAATTCCGCAAAATGCCTACCAGTAGCTCAGCAGTAAATCTGTAGACTTACGACGCTAAAATTCGGGTTTCAATACCTATGGTAGGCAGAGCAAATATAATCTATCATGTAATTTATGGTTAATAACAACCAAACCAAAATTTCACAGAACAGAATTGAATTTATAAAAGCTTTTTTTAAATAATTAGTTTAAAGTGAGACCTTAAAAACACAACTTTTAGAAAGCAGCTAGTTATATTATACGCCCGGAATGACGCAACTTCATATACAAAAGTCTTCCAGTGGATCAGCAGTAAGATTATAAACTCACAACGCTCAAATCCGGGGCTAGATTCCCCGTGGTGGACCGAGCACAGCTAGGTTATTGTGCAGTTTTGGGCTAAAACAGAACATACACACACAAATTGTTGGCAACTTTTTATTTTTACTGGTACTATATTTAGTGTTCTTCCTACTCGATAGATCTAGAAACAACTGGAAAAAAGTATATATATATATATTTTTCACCACATCTATGTATCTACTTAATAGTATATTTATTATTGTGTCCACTTTTGCCGCTTTCGAATAGCTCACTATTGTTCTTCGGGAGCATCAAAAGAGAATAGCCATGAAATAGACTCAACCAAACAAAACAAAAATCCCCCAAAATCTTGTATTCAGCAGTGAAGATCTCATGCGTCTGGCAACTATTTCAATAAACAAGCATTTCTTGATAAAGTTGCAATAAATATTTGTTGAATTTGCGAGCAAATTAATGAAGAGTGAACATCGACGCTGGAGACGCCACCATATGCCACAGAAGTAAAATTCGTAACATAATTCGTCATTTCTGATGACCCGTTACTGCTAGAGTTCTTTCATATCAACTGGAAAGAACTTGACAAGACCGGTTGAGTTCCATGGCATGGTTAAACAACATGGCGATAATACGAGCCAAAAAATTATCTTAGAGATGTTTAAATGACTAGAGAAATAAAAGTAAGCATTAAATGTTTCACTTCATCTTTCTTGTTTCAGCGAAAAATCAAACACTCATTCGCAGCTAGATTATATCAAACTTACGCCCGCATGTAATAAAAAAAGAAAGAAAACCAGATACATAAATAATCTAATTTTTATCTAAACTATGATAAGCAAATTGTAAATTTAAAAAAAATTTAAGCGTGTTTATTTACATCCTTTATTTTGCTTTATTAGACGAAACGTCTACAAAATGAATTGATTACAATGGTTAGTGTTAGTTTAATAGGAATAAATCCCATCCCCGGCAAAACAAAGTAAAAAAAAAAAAACTGTTGCTCTAAGAACGTCCCCCCAAATCAAGATCTATGACGTCTTTGGCGAAATCTTTATGTTGCATGTTTTTATGGGAATACAGTGTTGGGCATCAACACTTTAGAATCATCAGACAAGAGAAGAGTGGTTCAGATGTATAAATTCTTAAGCCTCATTTTCATTCGTACAGCTCGCCTGGGAAAGGTCGAGATTAGACACCGGAGACTACATGGATAAGTCCCACGGGTAGATGCTCTAATAAATAAAGATTATGATAGCAGAATACTACGTAAGCAAACAGTGATGTTCAAGAAGGAACGAGGAGCTTACAATCTTAGGAGTGAATAAGCCGAATTCTACTTGTTCATTGCTCCATTAGATTAGTAGTAACCAGATTATCACAAATGACTAATTATTGCTTATTTTCAGCTTTATTAACTATGATGAAATTATCTGCTTTGTTACAGTCATTGTATTCTATCAGGATGTCTGAGGGATATTCGATTCATTTATAGGTATTCTGCTATAAAAGTAGACAACCATCTATTGGTGGATCTCACATATTCCTTTGAGCAGCGAGCACATGTTCATGGAAGTAACAAGACAGATTTCCCAGTTTGCAAGCTGGTTTGTACACAAATACAGCTCGTTGTTTTTAGGAAACTTGTTGTAATAACACTACCTTATATGCTAGGACAACAGTCTTAATATGCCAAGAAGAAATTAATTTCTTATCCAAGAAAAACGTATTCCAGACTTCAAGTCAGTTATGTTTTTATACCAGTTCTTAGAAGAAAAGAAACTGTTTTAAGGATGTGACTCCCTCGACCAAATGGTCATTAGTAGTTCATAAATTCCACATGTCATTGCTACACGAAGTCCACATCCAAATGATTAATCTCCTGCTGGGTCAGCGATAAGCGTATATACAACACTAAAATCAGGAGTTCCACTATGCGGTAGACAGAGCGAAAACAACCCAATGGGTAGTTTTTTTTTTTTATTAAACTAAATTTATCCTATTATCCTGGTGCTGTAAAAACTTGCTTCTGGCATGTTCAATGGTTACTCTTTTATCTTGTAGCTGTAAAAACTTGCTTCTGGTGTATTCAATGGTTACTTTATTATCCTGTAGCTATAAAATCTTGCTTCTAACGCATTTTATAATGATTAATGTGAATAACGATCACCAGTACAGTTGAAACCAAATGTGTTTTTTTTTCTTTTTGTTTTGATATGAATAAAAGTTTCTTGTTATCATAAAATGTAGGATTGTGAATAGAATTATCACGGTAATAACATAGAAGTAATTCTTTAAACATATATCAACTTACCATAAATGCTTTAAAACACAGTGAGTCAAATATATTTTCTGAAATTGGACACCTATTTCTTTCTGGCATTATTTAGTGATTGTATGATTGTACCCTTTATTTAATTTATATTTGTATATAGATGCAAATTCATCTGAGTTTTAGAATTTTTCTTGACGTAATGATGTAGTCATTCGTGTAAGCAAATCATACGAACTAGTTACTTCAAACACTTATTGCGAATATACTTACCTGTCGTAAACTTTTAACATCTTCGTATTTCAGAGTAAACTCCACTTGCCCTCCCTCACAACGAAGTATCTGCAGTCCAAGAACAACTACATTGGTTACACTAATAACAGAAGTCTTAGCCCAGCCTCGTTAGTGGACCTCACCGACCATTTCTCTGATCTGACTCTTGAATTCGATAGAAAAGTTACCAAGAAACCTCCGCCTAACTACTTGTGCCATTTATGCTTCAAGAAAGGTCACTATATCAAAGACTGCCCACAGGTAAGACAAATGTCATTAAGAGTTCATATAGCTAACATAAGATTATATTTGTTTGTTTGTTTTTAGAGCAAAGCCAGTTAGAATATTCCTGTGGATGGGTTGTATTTACTGTCAGTCAGTCGTTTCGAATTTTCCTGTGGGTAGGTTGTATTTACTGTCAGTCAGTCGTTTCGAGTTTTCGCGTGGATGGGTTGTATTTACTACAACTCAATCGTTTCGAGTTTTCCTGTGGATAGGTTGTATTTACTGTCAGTCAGTCGTTTCGAGTTTTCCTGTGGATAGGTTGTATTTACTGTCAGTCAGTCGTTTCGAGTTTTCCTGTGGATAGGTTGTATTTACTGTC
>NW_013666134.1:449498-451380 GCF_000517525.1 Limulus polyphemus
CAGTCAGTCAGTCGTTTCGAGTTTTCCTGTGGATAGGTTGTATTTACTGTCAGTCAGTCGTTTCGAGTTTTCCTGTGGATAGGTTGTATTTACTGTCAGTCAGTCGTTTCGAATTTTCCTGTGGGTAGGTTGTATTTACTGTCAGTCAGTCGTTTCGAGTTTTCGCGTGGATGGGTTGTATTTACTACAACTCAATCGTTTCGAGTTTTCCCGTGGATTGGATATATTTTCTATAAGTCAAGTGTTGCAAGATGTATTAAACCGCGATCTTTCGAAAACAGAATCTAACAAGTGCTATATTATATCTTCATACTAATTTTCGTGATCTTAAGTTATTAAGTAGATCAAATATCATAATGCAAACAGCGATACATTTTTCATCCTCCTAAACCTTCCAGAATGGTGGTGGTAGATGGGATATGAAGAAACGAATTTACCATATTGGTATGGGAAAAAATTCTCTTTAAACAATATGATTGAGCTAGGATTCTTATTAAACTTTGCATTTCCAAGAAGAAAACTTAAAGGTGTTGTGAAAAATTGTAATCATTTAGAAAACCATGATGAACGTAAAAGTAAACCATATGTTTCTGAAGAATGTTAGTTCTTTTGTCATCATATTTACATATGCGTGTTACATCGGGAATATGGAGCTTAACATTTTTAACTCTCCATCTTTGTGACCTTATTCTCGGATGAATAAGGGTACAATATTAGCCACTTCTAAAGAGAGAGGTTTATATGAGGAATTTCCATACAAAACCTCGTTGAAATTTGGAGTTACCATTTTAGGAATTATGACAAAGAACCGATTTTAATGGAACGAGAATTCTTAGTCTCCTAGTCCTGTAATTACACATAAAAGTTTGTATATAGAAATATAAGTAGCAGGTTCACTTTTAGCCTATCAAGTCACCTCATATGGGAGCTCATACACATTGAACACACTAGTATATAGAGAAACACAAGAACTGGCCTTAAACCAAATTAGGATAGAGAAATAACAAACCAACTTTTGTTCGAACATCTCTCCAATAAGAGCTCAAACAATTAAAATGGTATTTTTTAACCTTATTGGTTGAAAATATGATTAGTGAAAAAATGATCTTATGGACTGTATATCGCTGTTTAAAATAGAAAAATTTTGAGTTACGTATTTCCTAATTAAGAAGCAGGAAAGGAAATAGGTTTTAGGAACTAGGCACACACTTAGAAGGAGCAGTGGGGTGATAGGTATAAAAAGGAAATAGAAAATATAAGAGGTTCTTATTTTATATTCTAGCTTGTAAAATATCGGTAATTGGAGTTCCTAATTCGTAAGAAACTATAGACTTTGTATTTGGACATCACAAACATCTAATCTGAACCAATGCTGCATCCAACATACCACGTGACATATAAAAATCAATATTTAGGTGTGTGTTTATAATATTTACTTTTAAATTAAGAAATTAACTAATATATAATACTAAAATTTGAATTATAATATACAATTTGATACCAAACTTATTGACATAAATTTATAAAATAGTAGTTCAATAAAATTTTGAATGTAAGTCAAAACGCGATGACATGGCCTTTTATCCGTGACGATAGGGTTAATAAACATCTTCAGTGGTATTAAACTTAACCAATGGGGAAAAAATGCAAATTGAGAACTAGGTACACGGCGTGTACCCTCATGTACCCCCATTTCCATCACTGTTAAGAAGTTCACGTTTCCTAAACCTTATGGAATAGTTTGTAGATTCTTGAAATTTCAAATGTGCATTCAAAATTTTACATCCATATTACGAGACTTAATGGCTCCTAAACGACTGATAACAAATAGCGTTTCACCTGAAGTGCCATCTATTGTGAGCTAATTTGTGACTAAGTAACC
>NW_013666134.1:452380-469468 GCF_000517525.1 Limulus polyphemus
GCAGACATCGAAATCTATAAGTCCTCTTGTTTTAGGCCTAACATTAGTTAAGCCTTTATTAAGTATGGCCTATATTCGATAAAGAGATAAATTAACACAGTAACTTGTGTACATTTTTTGTTTTAGTTTAGTTAGGCCTAAGCTTTACCGTACTTGGTACTATCTATAAATAAATTTATAATAATATTTTACGACCTAACGTTAGGTTATTTCAAAGCTTTGATAAGCTATTTTTGCAGAAAATGTCTACTAAAGTATATTTACATCCGCCTTTTGTTTACATCCGTTGTAATAAAGTGCATGTACTTGTTGATTTATATAGTAAGGTGCGCGCGCACTTTCTGGACAGTCAAAAACTGAGTATTATTATAATGGATTAAGTAATTTTATGTTTTGGTGAGCTACAAGTTACATTTTAAAGAACTGATCAAACTTGTTTTGAGTAAAATCATTCAATTTTCTACGTAAAACACGTAAGTAGATCCACGTAATACTTTGTGAAATGAATTGTAATATTGATGGTATTTTGGGTTAATGTTTGTATAATGCTTTGTGAGTGATCCTTAGGTTGTCAGTGACTCAAGAACCAACAAAGGCTTTGACCCACAAGCAATTTATTGAATAAATAATAATCTAGAAAAGTGTTTTTGAAAAAGTTGGCGGGGTTCATATTGACACTTCTAGGGGTTAACCCAGTTGTTAAGAAGATTAACCAAAACTATTAGTTTGTTTAGTGTTGTTTAAACTGGGGTGCATGTAATGTTTTCCTATTTTATCAAATATTAGTGTAATGTTTTGTATATTACACATACTTACAAAAGATTTCTATTTTCAAATAAATATAAAATGAAGCCATTAAAAAAAAAAAGATAATAATGATAAGGTCACCATAAATGTGTCTTAAAAGTTGAAATGCCTATTTTGAACATATGTGAACAAGTTTACCGGATTGTTATTTTACTAGTGATTATTAGTGTGTCTGGATATTGTGGCCGTTCATGTAATATACAATTACAATTAGTGCGTTATAGCAGTAACGGTTAAAAGAACTGGTGGTGTATGATGTTAACTAGTTGCCTTTCCTCTAGTCCGCGAGTTCAATATTTTGGATAGCTATGCTCAAATAGTTCTTTGCGCGTAAACTCTGATAAAAAAAAAACACGAAAAACATTCGAAAGCGCTTTATTACGGACGTGGACAAAGAAGCACGTATTTGTTATCAGATACGTGGTTGGGGATCTATAATAGCCCATGTGTACTTTTACGCTAAAATTGAAGAAAAAAATATGTTAATCTTATTTTCTTTTTGTTTGTTGTCAACGTGTCGGGATGATCCAAAGTTCGAAACGTGATGCGGCTGAACAAATTCGGCACTTCTTTCAATCAACCCAATTATATATTCGATTTTAAAAGTTGGACATAGCCCTTGTAGCGGTGGGTGCTGCTAGCTGACTGTCCGTTTAATTATACATGCGTTTTGAGCGCTGTTGTTATTGAAAACCCAAATTATATCGAATACTTGTCTTGTGTACCAATAGGTTTTGTTATTATATTGCGATCGACGGTAAATGTATTCTATCCTATAGCCAAGAGCGACTAAGACTAAGTCATTGTTTTTATGTTATCAACAATAAGTTTGACTTTATTAACTGATATGAACATAATAAAATAAAACGAATTTGCATTTTCTGTTAAAATCAAGTTAAAGTTATAGCTTTATGGCTTACAAACAGTAGTTTAGAAGTTGTAGTTACAAGTTGATGGACTTCACATTATATCAAAGTTGTAGTTATAACTATATGAACCACAAGTAGTAGTTTAGGAGTTGCATCAAGAGTATATGGCGTACAAACAGTGGATAGAACTTCTTGTTACAGTAATATTGTCTACAAACAGTAATTAGAAGAGGTATTTACAGCTAAATGATCTACAAACCGCAGTTAGAAGTTCTTGTTACAGTTATATGATCTAAAAACAGTAGTTAAAAGTTCTTGTTACAGTTATATGATCTAAAAACAGTAGTTAAAAGTTCTTGTTACAGTTATATAATCTAGAAACACAGACAGAAGTAGTATTTACAGTCACGTGATCTGCAAACCGTAGTTAGAAGTGGTAGTTACAACTATATGATTTACAAATAGTGATTAGGAGTTGTTGCCACAGTTACGTGATCTTCAAACAGTAGTTAGTTAGTTGCGGATATTCTTTTAAAGCATACGAGGGTAATTATCAGTGCTAGCCATCCTTAATTTTAAGCTCATAGACTAAAAGGAAGACAGGCGTATAATAAACATCACCCACCAACATCGTTTGGGTTACTCTAATCCAAAAATTGGATTGAACGGTCACTCTTATAAAACACCAGCTACCCCAAAGTATTGAACGAGATTTTGAGGTAACGGGACGCGAACTATTGACCATCGGATATTTTGGCAGGCACGCCAACCACTAGCCCACAGCTGATCAACAGTAGTTACATATTAGAAGTTTTAGTCACAATTATATGACCTCAACATAGGAGTTAGAAATTTGTTGTCAAATCTTCGTACAAGGATACGATTAAAAAAAAAGAGGGGTAAATGTCAAAGGCATATTAACAAAATCAAGAACGTGTAATTTATATAAAAAAACAGTTTCTTTCTGTAAACTTACGGGGTTATCCTTTAAGTTCGAACATGTTGATACATCATAAATGTATTCAGTTATATTCTTTAGTGATTACAGGAGCTGTTGCAGATACAGGTTTAACGGTGAATTAAATTTCTTTGAACTGATCTATTCCTTTGTTACTTACGTTCCAGGACATTAACAGAATAGAAATTACTACTAGGAAATATATATCTTTTTTAGCCATGCTAGGAAATAATATTATTTTTTGGACACCCCATATACAGGATAAAATTAGGTTGTTATAGAACCTGCTTCTTGTTCAATAGTACTTACCTTTTAGTCTCCCAGTGGCACAGCGCTATGTCTGCGGACTTAAAACGCAAGAAACCGGATTTCGATACCCGTGGTGAGCAGAGTACATATAGCCCTTTGTGTAGCTTTGTGTTTAACTACAAACAAACTTACTTTTTATTTAATCTGGTGTAGAAATAACTAAAAAAAAAACAAAAACGTTTAATTTAATTTTATTAAAGTGAAAATCATTATAACATGTCATATAAAAATTATGTTTTCTAGGCTAGGCCTAAGGGCGAAGGCTTAACACCATATCAAGGAAAAAAGAGATGCTTTGGTGAATACAAGTGCCCCAAGTGTAAGCGAAAGTGGATGAGCGGAAACAGCTGGGCCAATATGGGCCAAGAATGTATCAAATGTCACATAAACGTTTACCCCCATAAGCAGGTAAGAATGTTTCTGATCTTGAGTAAAATCCAGCATTTTTTTTTTTAGTTGTTTTACGTTCAATTAATATAACTCCGAAGAATGAGTTTTTGTGATGGATCTTAACATTAAAAATAGTCAAAAACGCCGTTTTAAAAACGTTGAAGAAGAACATAAAATTTGCATGCGACAGTGCTGGTATAATCTAGCGATAACCAATATACAAATACAAAATTTCTAATTTCTGTAATACACATATTTCTCCTTCGTTCTTAAAAGAAATCTCTCGCTGTATATTGATTTATATATCAGATTTGGTGAAAACTTTAAATGAGTGTTGTATGGCTTCGTTTTTAATGTGAGTGCTGATTGATGGGTGAGAGGTACTGTCAACTCCTTTGTTATACAGAGCGTTTGTAAATTGCTGTTTTAAAACACTATTTATAAGTTTATCGGGAAAAGTTTGTTGTTTTGTTGGTTGATTCTCTTCACAAAAGACATCGCTTCCGTATCCTTGACAGAATTACTTAACCACTGTATTTCGTACCGGAATATGCATGAGGATTTAAATTTAATTAGGGAGAGAGGGTGTTATCTGAACTTTAGAAATTATGATCCAGTTCTTAGATGATATATATATATATGTCAGTATTTAAAATACAAATTAAGTTGTTTATTGATAGTGAAAGTATTATGATCTCGCAAGTGAAAATGGATAGAAGAGTGAATCGTCCAGGGGTCTCTCTGGTGAACGTGTGTAATCTTACAAGTGAAAAGGACTAGAAGAGTGAATCGTCCAGGGGTCTCTCTGGTGAACTTGTGTAATCTTACAAGTGAAAAGAGCTAGAAGAGTGAATCGTCCAGGGGTCTCTCTGGTGAACTTGTGTAATCTTACAAGTGAAAAGGACTGGAAGAGTGAATCGTACAACGAATTTCTTTTGAGAACTCATGCTATGTTTCACACGACCTATACACCTTTCGAATGGGTGGAGAAAGTGTTTATGAAAGCTAATACAGAAAACAGATTTGGTAATATATTTCTTTTCAGAAGACGAAATAAATTCGGACTGTCAATCGCCGTTTAAGGATGCCACTTGTTAAATCACTTGAATATTTGGCAATGTCTTCATGTTACTAGTTGAAATATACCTCCTAATGTATTTATGACGTACTGAAAACAAAAGTATGTCTAGAGATTGCGTATATATCATGTTACTGACAGCATATATCTGTAAAGTTTTAGTTTTGGTGTTGAGATCTATCTATCTCGTAGCGGCATGTGTTAGTTAATTTTGGTGAAAGTATATTACATGTTTGTTAATTTGGATTCATTTGGGAAGTGTTGGTACTTGGTTGATGATTTTGGTATAAGACCGTTATATGATCGTATGTCTATTATAGATATTGAGAAATATGTTTTATATTTTATATTTTACAATTGTAAGTACTAAAATTATACACACATATTGCAGGTATGAAAGTTTATATCATGTGACAAGTAATTTGAATTAGATGCCTGATAAACCTTGTTTTATGTGTGGTGGTGTCCATCCACCCATCCCCCTTAGGTTTTGGAAAATTTCCCACCTAGTTTTATCAAACTACTCCCCCCCCCTTCATTAAACTACAGTTAGAGGTAAATAGTCCAGAGACAAATCATATTTAGTCAAATATTGGGGAAGGGGGAGTATGAAAAGGGATGAAGGAAAGGCAATTTCACTTTCTTCTCTCTCCCAAACAAATGATATTATTAAAACGAAAAAAATTGTCCCCTTCCCTTGCATGTTTTTCATCCATGTCCTTATACCACAGTCTGCTTGGCTTGGTAACTGTGTAGTAGTTTCAGGTAAACTTGTATAGTTAGGTCCGCTACATAACAGGAGGTTCGGCAAGATATAGCGCAAAGTAATACTGAGTGTAATTAAAACTAACCGATTATGTGCTAAGAAATTAATAGACCGGACACAAAATGTGATACACAATGAAATGAAAATTGGACGCTGGACAATCGTCATAAACGGATCATGCTGTTTCTACTCCATCAAGACTTATTTCCACTCTGACCGACTCACTCAAGACGATTTTTCAATTTATCTAAATCTCACCTTATTTAGTTGGATTGATAACAATATACTTATGCAGAGCGACTGGTCATTCTCATCTTATTCAAGCATAAGAGAGGTGGTAACCTCCAGATATTGCCAGACCTACCACTGCAGGATATTACTGTTGACCTTTATATATTACAAGGTGCAGCTTTACAGTAAATATTACCACGGGCAGACCAGACGTTATTTCCAAGGGAATGACAAAGAACCAAAGTATATAGAACGAAATCAACTTAACAGCTTTATTGACCGTGTGTTATATGAGAACCATACGTTCCTAGAATAAACGAAAAAAAAATTGAAAAAATTCTACATTAGAAATGAGAAGATAGAAAAATCATGGTATGATTACATATCATAACTGCTTGTCAGTGACTGCATAATGTTATACATGAAATAATTACTTTGTTTTGTAGCTGGTAGCGTTTCTATTGTTGTTTAAACATGACTTGTAAGTTTTAGTTTATTGTTAAAAGACCTATATTATAACATTTTATTGTTAACGGTTGTCTGCTTATTTTTGGCATGTAGATGGTGAGGAGATAATGTTTTGACGCTTCTCATTTACACCTGTTCCCAGATTTGTCGCTGATAAGTTTAAGTACTTACAACGCTTGATTACAGTGTTCGATTCCCCACGGTGGACAGAGTGTATATATTCCATTGTGTAGCTTTCCACTAAAACAAATAAAAATTGCCTTTTGGTAGGCGTACAAGGAAACCTCGCGGCAAATTCAAATTCTTGTTTTATTTAATATTTTAAAGTGGGAAAAACATGGTGTAATTGTTTGAATTATAATTATTTAGAGTTCACGTATTATGTGTGAAATACTACTCTCAAGACGTAATTAACAAATATTCTGTCGGATGCACAAAAAAAATCTTGAGCTGAAGCAAAGTTACTATATTTTTGAATTTCGCGCAAAGCTACACGAGGACTATCTGCGCTTGCCGTCCCTAATTTAGCAGTGAAAGACTAGAGGGAAGGCAGCTAGTCATCACCACCCACCGCCAACTCTTGGGCTACTCTTTTACCAACGAATAGTGGGATTGACCGTCACATTATAACGCCCTCACGGCTGAAAGGGCGAGCATGTTTGGGCAGTGATGGGGATTCGAACCCGCGACCCGCAGATTGCGAGTCGAGCACCCTAACCACCTGGCCATGCCGTGCCCTATATTTTTGAAAAAAATTTCGTAAATGTTTCAGAAATATTTTCTGTGATAACAAGAAAAAGTAAAACATTTTGTTATTAAATGGTAATAACACTTTCAGATGAAACAGTTTTTTGTTTTCTGTTTACAGCGCCCTCTAGAGAAACCCGACGGATTAGATGTTTCTGACCAAAGTAAAGAACACCCTCAGCACCTGTGTGAAAAATGCAAGACACTTGGTTATTATTGCCGAAGGGTTCAATAAAACTTAAAACAAAAAAGAAACTATTTTACTAGTTTACGTGAGATTTTATTAAGCTAAACTACGTTTTTGTAAGTTATAAGCTCAGTTTTAATTTCGAGTTTAATATTTTATACTTTTGTTCTTTCAGAGCTGAAAAATTAAGATATTCATTTAATATAACAATAATAGAATGTGCTTGTTTTCACGTTTTGTACGAAAAAAAAAAAAGATCTAAATATTTGAAGGCTTTATATACTCATAAATTGTTCTAGAATAAACGCGAATTGATTTCGTAAATGCAGCTAAATAGGTGTTTTGTGCTTTGTATATATAGAAAAATACTTTTGAAACGTATTTATATTATTGAAACATCCAGACTATCTCTGATGTATCGGTTCAGTGTGATTTCAGAGTATCACAATATGTGATACATTTCCGAGTAAGGTTTTAATTTATATGAATTTTACCAAATTCAGTTTACTTCTAATAGACTTGTATATATTCATAAGGTGTTTTCTACTGAGAGAGTCAGTATGTTAGTTGATTTCGTTATAACTTTGTTTCTCTGGTATTTTTACGTGTAATATAAAATCAGTATTTCATGGTAATAAATCCAAAAGTGGGTAGGTGTTTTCGGACATATTATTTTTGAGGTGAAATCCAAAATGACCTAAGACTATTTAAATAAATAACACAAAATAATAAAGCTTGATCAATTTATAACAACCATAAACGAAATTAAGAATTTATTTTCAATATTTATGTTTGAAAACCTACCTTTGATCCAAGTATTATCAACCACTTTAAATGAATATTTAATTTGGGTCTGAGTATATCGATTCAGCTAGCAACAGATATGCTTCTTAAAAACCAGATTCATTTGTGTTCCTTTTGAGCTAGGCACCCCCCCCCCCAAAAAAAAATCAAGTGCTGTTGTTTTTTCTGGTAGTATGTATAAGAATTCAACTTGTCAGCGGCGTGAATTCTTGATTCAGAACAACCTCGAAATCAACGATTTTCTAAAATTAGAACCTATGTCACTTCGCAAATTGTACTTCTAGTCGGCTCCGCATTTGGCAGTGTTTACTTCATCTTATAGTCTGCAAGTTGTCCCATAGATATCAAATGAATAAATGGATATTATGACTTGAAAGATGACGGATTCACATAAGATTAACTGATATACAATCACCTGTGTCATTCGTTAGATAAACCAAAGATTACAAAAGTGCAGGAAATAAATATTTATGTGTTATATACTTGTTTGGTTGGTTTCACGAATTAGATATTTAGTGTAAAATACGTGTTACTTTTACCTTCTACCGACAATATTTATTTATTTGCATAATAACGTAAAAACTAATTATGGTGTCTGGCATTGTAATCTATGTATAAAATAGTAATAAGAAATTAACTGTTATGTAAAGAAATTGTAGAAAACAAAGTGACTTTAGCTTCAATTTCATAAAATCCAGATTTATTTCACTTTCAGAGATTGACCAGTTCAATGGGGGTTGTGTTAAAAGGACAATGCCTGTTAATAACAATAAAAAAAAAAGCAATAATTACACCGTGATGTTAGCTAACTATTTTTTTTGTGAGATATCACAGCTATGTTGCTGTTTTTCTCCTTGTGTCTACAGTGCCTCGCGAGTGCCGCAATTTCGCTCTCCATTATCTAGGGCAGCATTCCTCAATCTGGGTTCCCGACACAAAAGGGGTTGTAAGAGTACTGTAGCGGGGTCGCGAGATCGTAAAAAAGATTGCGTTAACGGATATTTTAGAGTATGTACAGTAAATCGCTATCACTTTGTGTGTATGTGAGGGGGGGGGTCCATAAAAAAAAAGGTTTGAGAACCCCTGATCTAAAGCTTAGCTGCTTCTCCCACTCTTCATTTGCCATTTAAACACAGGTAGAAGTGTTGGTGTCTTAAGATTACTATTTTGTTTCGAAAGGGATGAACGTTTTTAGGTTTATTCATTGGTGTAATTAAAACTTATTAATTATTTTATTTATTTTTACATTAATTATTAGTACTCGTTCACGTACAGTTAACAATTAACTATAAACAATTGTTCATATGATGGATAATCAACAGTACCGTGATTTTTAATAATGAACTAAGTAAACAATTTGAAATAAAAGTGAAGTATATTGTTAAACATATCTTTTCCTTACACTTGCTTATAAGTGCGTCAAAAACATCATCTTTCATTTCTTAATACAAAAAAAGGTATTGTATTTAGTCCTAATTTTATTTTGTATATTAAAAGTTCTCTAATGTGACAAAATGGCTGATATTCACCATAAGTGCCTTATTGTGCTGCTAATAATATAGATAAACATTCATATGTGTGTAAATATTAGATACATCAGATAAACATCATTGTATTAACCCTGTTTGTCCTGGGTGGGATGTTTGATTTAACCTGGGATACTTATTTATGTATACTTTCATTCTTTTTTTAATAGATGAATAGTTTGATTTCTATTTCTTATAAACTGTGCTTCGTATAAAAGTTTCTACAGAATTTTAGAATTGCTTGAATTTTCCCACAAGTAACTATATTTCATATGTTTATATTTTGAAGGTATATGATTTTTACTAACATATTGTCAGTAGAGCTGAAATAAAAAACTTTTATAGTTAAAATGCCTTTCACAGTGTTGACGAAACATTTTTTTTATATAGGAGATAAATATTCTAGTAACAAGTTTTGACCGTTAAATATTGTGTACTTGAGAATGATAGCAACAATGATCGAAACGTCGTAAAAACAAATCTTTCTTAATGTAAAAACTGTTACTTGTAATAAAATAATACATAATCGGTAAGTAAACTCAAAGCGAAACCATTAATATATAAAATTTATAAAGTTTTGATCCAGCCTTGTGTATATTTCTCCTATTTGTGCAATATTGTTTGATTTTATGATATCTATGTTCGTTTGGATATACAAAATTCCTTATATGTGTATAAAATGTATTATTTAGGTGCGTGTGTTTACTTATTTTAAGATTTAAATTTTGATACATGATCATCTTTATGGATGTAAAAGTTTATTAGTTTTAAGTGGTTTTAATGCTATTATTATTTTAAAAAGTTTCATTCATATTATCACTAGTGACAAAGATTACAACATGGCTGTTTAAATTTGCTCATGAACTTAATTATTAAATTTATATTACTTTGTTTGACTGTAGATAATTCTTTGATTATGTTACTTGGTGTACGTGAAGAAAATAATATTCAGGTCGATATGTTACAATATAATTTTCCTATCTAACATCTGAACAAGAAAATAAAATTTCAAAAAAGGATTTTACATGTATAATCTTTAAAAACTAAATACAAAAATGTAAACTTCAGATTTATTTTCCTTAAACTTAAACATTATATCATTTATGTATCGGGCTTAACACTGTTCGGTGGCACAGCGGTAAGTGTACGAACTTACAACACTAACATCCGGGATTCAATTGTCTACGGTTCACACATCAAATAGCCCAATACGGCTTTTCCCTAACACATACAAACAAATTAACATTAATAATTATAGAACCAACTGGTAAAAATTATGTATAAATGCAGTTTTATATATATTTTTTGAATGATTTCAGTGTGGGAATGTCTACTTGAAATAACTGCAACGAAGATGATCACATTTTGAACTTTTCTCCTTTTTCAATAACTTAAGTATAATTGTCAAAGTTATAGAAATTCTTCTATTTCAATTTGTCTAAAGCACGCCTTTAAATCTGCTATATTAATATATATATATATATATATTACTAATTTTACAAGATGATCCTACGAAAACGTTAGAAATGGCCCAATCTATTATCTTTAACCGCTTACAAGCAATCAGGAGGATTGGGAAAAAAATATTTTTTATATGCAATCGTTGAAAAATTCAATTGCATACATTATCGGTTACTTCTTCCTAGTCATGACCTTATTATCACTAAGGGCGAACAGACTGACTTTAGCTTCTTTGCTTGAGCAGAAAGAGGGAGAACGGGGGTGGAAAGAATGTTTAAACTATCAAGTTGTGATGATGAAAACCAGCTGCGTTTTTGGTTGTGACGTTTTTAGGTCATTTGTTTGATGTAGTTAGAATACGTTCTTCCATTGGGCAGTGTTTATAAAGTTACTATCAGTTAACTTTTTTTTTTAGTTTGTATATTTGTGTCGTTTTCAGCTTTATTTGTGTATAAGCAGTTATGTGTATATTATTTAGAATCTGTACATTTTTGATTACTGGGTTAACTTTTTCTTTAATTTCTAAATGTTCTTTGTGAGGCTTTGGCATGTTGTTAGATTATTAAATGACACAAACCCAATTATGTAAATCAAGTGGAAACGTTAACAAATATTTAAAAAAACGATAATTTTTTTGAAAAAATAATTTATTCCAAGTAACTTAAGAACTTTTCTCCTGATCTCCTAAATATCAGAACTGTTTACTTTTGTGAAATACAGGCGTCATCTGAGGCAGGAAACATCACGGTATACATGAATGAATACTGTTTTATAACCTGACATTTTGGAATGTTTTAGATGTACCTAATAATCTGGCGATGATAAAAGTTATATTGTAAACATAGGCGTACGAGGTGGGGGTGTGTGAGTGCTGGGGACTGTAGACTGCTTAGCTTGCAATACATACGGCCATTCGGGGGCAAATTTTCAGTTTTCATTCGGGCAAAATAGAAGCACAAAATACGGTGATTCAGGCAATTTGTACCTTCATTCGGGAAAAACTGGTTGCAGAAGTTTCTTACTCGTAACCTCATTCAGGTAAAAATCGTACCCCCCCCCCTTGAAAAAACCTCCATAAGCCTACGATTGTAAGCTAATACTAACTTCCGATTAGAGCAACCTACCTACTTGGAGTGTAACTAAAATTCAACTTGGTGTCGATAATGACTGTAACTAATTAAAAATACTATTCTTACGTTCTTACCCTCCCCAGTGGACTTACAAAGCTAGAAACCGACTTTCGATACCCGTGGTGGGCAGAGCACAGATAGTCCGTTGTGTAGCTTTGCGCTTAACTACAAATTAAAGTTACGTTCTCATTTATTAAGATCAAGGATGTATTGTTCGATCAGTTGGGGAACGTTGCTGTTAACGATATATTCGACTTGCGAAAGAATGAGCCACAGAAGCGCGACGCCGTCGTAATAGCCACGCGCTATAGTTTCCATAACTCATCAATATGGAAGCCTTTTTACATTTTTTTTTAAATAAGGGTACTTAAAATTTTTTTGATGTGTGATGCTATTCTTTTGGAAATATTCATAACATAAAAAAGCTAAACTATTATGTTAAAATTAGTACAGCCCACGTTGTCTGATTAAAAGTAAGACTAAACAGTATAGGTATTATATACTGTTTTCATCAGCAAGCTTAATTAATAAGAGTATTTAAAGTATTGTATTTGCTTTACAGAAGTATTTATGAGCTATAGATGTAATATTTTGAATCTTAAGTCTTTCTAACAACATTTAATATTTTCGCGTGTTTTGATTGGTGTATAAAGAAAAAAAAGTTTTTTATGTATTGAAGGTATTTTTTTTTGTAATGGATGATGCTTTTGATTTATTAAAATATAATTTTACAAATATAGAATATTGTTCATTTTTCTCTGACAGTACATTTGGAAAGAAACTTTTTGTTTGTTTTTTAAATATTATTTGAGAGCAATATTTTGAAATAAAATCATTGGCTACAAATATCGAGCATGAAATTGTTTTATCTTCTCATTCGTTCTCTAAATACACTAGTTTTCTTGTCCAATCTTTTTCTTATGCAATTTGGCTGGGCTTCGTGCCAGTAGTTAGTCATGTGACTTTATTTCAGCCACACAAAGCTTTCTTTCAGTATTAACATAAACAAATCTCTCACGTTTGTAGACTTAGTGTCGCCAACGGTAAACGAAAAAGAAGAAGTGAAAAAACAATTAAATGCATTGAAATACACCGCTGCAACACAGGAAGTTACTTTTATCTAGCAAACTGAAATGTGAGACTAGTTACTTTAATGTGTGATTTAGTATCTTATAAAAATAATGTACATGTATGCCAAGTGTATAATATATATATATCCTCAGTGGGTTAAAGTTGCCAATATCTATCTCCCACGTGTATGAAGTAGAAATAAATTTTTCTAGCTAGTGTAGTTTTTTTAATGTCTCAAAGTATACGTAAAATTATTTTCTTCCCTTTTTAAAGTTTATGTAAATTATTGATGATTGATTCCAAATGTATCAGTACTGTTAAATGGTGTTTATAGTTTCTCTGTTTTTAATCTGGTAACAAAAGAAAACCTGTGATTTCTTCAAACGTCTGATGAAAACGTAAACTGGTATACTTCAAGGTGGGGGGGTTAATAGTTAGTTTATGTTAAAATCAAGGTAAGTTGTATGGAAAATAACAAGTTTACAAAATACAAGCTGAAAAATCAATTTATTATGAACTTTATTTTTGAGGAAAAGGATACTAAAACAGATGATTAAAGATGTTATAAGAAACTATTGAACGGGAAACGTGTAAAAAGAAGCTGTTCTAATCTGCTGCCCTCTAGGATTACGTTGTGTAATCAATGACCACATTTAAAACTGACTAATTTGATGTTTGAAAAAGCAGTGTTAATTAAAGTGACTATTTGCTGGACATCTAAACCTTACCAAGATGTAGGATATTTTTATGGCTATTTCCCAAAATTAATTTTCTTGTGAATTTCATCATCAACCTCAAGAAAGCTACTCCACAGATTTGATCTCCACTAGAGCCATCTAGTGGAATAACAGAATATGTCACCGAATATTATTCTGAAAACTGAACAATTAATTTTTAAACATAGATTTATAAACAGGTAAAAGAGGTAACGAATATTTATTGTCGTTTTATTATACAATTCAGTTTTTATTTGATTCAAATAAAAAGTTCAAGACGTGCCAACATTCGGTTTGTAGTCACAGTAAAAACTATTAAATAAGTAAAGTGTAAAAAGTTATTGATTAACCAAAAATTGATAACTAAAGAGGGTGTATTCAACTGTTTCATATACCTAAAAAAATTCAAGGGAGTTCGTTACCTTCTTGTTCATTTTCAAATTGATGACAAACACAAAGAACACAGAATTTGTATAAAATACTTATTTTGAAGATTTAACTGAACAGCAGAAATATAAACTGTCATTTTATAACTCTTGTTCACTGTATAGAATTAAAACTTGTCCACTTCGCGCTCTTATTTGGATTGTTTTTTAAAAAAAGGAATAAAGTATAAAATGCTTCTGAATTTATAAGTCAAATATATTGTTGATAAAAGAACTTTAGTAGTATGTCGACATTTACTATAATAGAAACTTGTACCCGTCCTGAAGACATGTCAGTTCATCCATATGGATGACAGTTAGAAACCAATTCTGCAACAGGAGAGTTAGGACTATAAAATGGCAGTTTCGATCAGATACTGTTACAGACTCAGAAAACAGTTTTATTTATTTGGCTTTTGATGACAAATATAGGAATCTTCTCTTTCTAAGATAACTTATTTATTGCTGTATTTTAAATAAAATATTTTAATACCCATATCAGCCGTCTTTACTATGTATTTACTTCGAGTGGATTCCTCGTCATCATGAATTATTGTTGAAGTTAGGTAATTCAGATACTTTTATTTGTTTGTTATCAGACAAAAAGTTACACTATAGGCTATCTGTGTTTTGCCCACTACGAGTATCGAAACCAGATTTTTAGCGTTAGAAACCCTCAGATTTTACCGCTGAGACACTTTAAGGACTATACGTTTTTAAATTGTATTATATATTTCCGATAGATGTCAGCACTATTCATGTTAACATGGTACGATGATTATATAATACATGTTTACCAAGAGACCGTAGTGGCTAAACTGTATGTATTTTATATTCTTTAGATAACCCTTTTTACACTATTTTATATTCTTTAGATAACCCCTTTTACACTATTTTATAAAATATCTGTGTAACACTTATCTTTTCGAAAGAGCGCAAGTTCAAACTCACCTCCATCGGTTTGACGTTCATAAAGGTTCCTGGATGAAGTTGGTCGAAAATTTGATTTTGATAATATGTTTCCTTCGCTTCATGAATCATCTCAATTTTGCTCAGTATTATGGACAGGGAGACTTTTGTAATTTATCTTATTTTTGTACAGTTACTTACTATTCTTCAGAGAGCACGACATTATTGCGTATTTCTATTTTGCATTTATTTAGGCTGTATATGCAGTTTTCATAGGGCAGCGTTTCTCAAACTGGGGTTTGTGAACCTCCAGGGATCCGTGAGTCCGAAATTCCATTAAAATGTTAAAAAAAATATTATTTATAAAAGTGAAAAACATTTTTCGTAAAATTAAATTCAAATGAATTAAAATTTTAATTTTGGAATACAGCTCAAAAACAAAAAACATTGATAGGTTTGGGGACCGCGAAAACATTTTAAATTAAAAGGGGTCCTCGGGTTACTAAAGTTTGAGAACCGTATAGGGTATTTCATTCGATGTTTCCCTTTCATATGTGTGTTGAATTTTTCATTTGTATGTTTTGTGTTTCAATCGGGGACTTTGAATTACCTTGGTCAACAGTCATGCAATTTTAAAGTAAACAAGAAATTTGTAAAAGTTGTATAATTGATAAAGAATAAAATTAGTAGTGAAAGATGTAAAAATAAGTAAAAACATCAGTGAAAAGTATTATAAGAGTAACATGGATTTCATATTATTTTTTTGAGCAAAAGTTAACCAAATGCAAGTTAAATATAAACAGGTTAATCCATAAGATAATATTTCTGTGTAAGGCTGACCTACAGATTCACTCTGGTTTTCCTAAAGTTCATTTCTTCATTCCATTTCCTTTGTGTGATGTGTTATAAGTGTGAAATGAAACTTACTGTTATCAGTTGGCCGAAGCAAGTGACCATAATAAAATGTTCTTGCTATGTGTATGTGAATGTCGAAATGAACCTATATGCAAGTTGCTTAAAAATCCTTTACGAAGTTTGAGTGAGTGATAAGTTAACGTTGGATCTTTTATTCTGAATTAAAGCAACGATACAATTAGAGGATTTTATAATGTTTTTAGAGAAAGAAATATCGTAAAAAGTTTAATTAAAGTTGATGAGAGGTCATCCTTCTTCTTGAACGGGACTGAATGTTTTCTAAGACCTGAGCTCGAGGACTTCCAAACGTTCAGTTGTTAATGGCGCACAGAAGACGAACCTGTAAACTAGTGTCTGTCTGGATGCTGGTTCCAATCGTGCAGCTTCTTAGCAGTTTTCCAGAAACAGAAGAGAGTAACATTTTCTGATTTAGTCTCTTTGCTTCACTCTTATACTCCATCCTTTCATTTCACGTGCCTTTTCACTTATGAACACCACAAATCTAGCACGTGGCTTACCTATTAACATTTCTTTTCACTCTCACCTTTTCTTTCGCGATTCCTTTTCTAATTTTTAATGCTAAGAATTTAGTAACTGGCTTGCATCTTCACTTTTATACCACACTTATATTTCGCGCTTCTTTTACTGTTCTTCATGCCAAGAATCTAGTGCACACTTTACATCATCATTCTCTTGATTAGTTAAATTTAGTCTAAGGTTTTCCATTTCTCCACTTTTTGGAAATTAACAAAATTGTGTTCATTGCTTTAGTCGTGATTTCGCTATTTTTATCGTTACTCAATTAAGTTTTTGATTGCTTGTGTTTCATATAAAATAATGTTAATCGTAAAGCTTAGAAGAAAGAAAACGTAAAGGAACAATATTTTCACCATCACTTGTGTTACGTTTCATGTCTATCTATCTCCGACACAAGAAAATCAAACAAACTGTTCCATGGAAATGCAAACTTAACAACATTGAATAATCAACTAATCTATTAGGTCGTCAAGAAATTAACGTTGCGTTTTGGAACACTTTCACTAACCACCCCACAAAAAACGTACATCACGTGTAATAGTTAAACGAACCGTCTAAACGTCACGTTAGTGTATCCTATATAATGTAAAGTTTAGTATACTCTAATCTCTTATAGTGATGGCACACGACGAGACACTCATTCGGCATGTAATGCTGTTTCAATACAAGAAGGGAAACAACACCTCTGGAGCCACAAAGAATATCAAAGAAGTTTATGGAAATGTTTTGAACGTTCGTAAGTGTCAACGATGGTTCAGAAAATTTCGTTCAGGTTACTTTAGCC
>NW_013666134.1:470283-476629 GCF_000517525.1 Limulus polyphemus
TTTTTGCTTCAAAGCCAAGTGATTTATTTAATCAGGACATTAACAACCTGATTGTAAGATAGAAAACATCATCGATAAGAATGGAGACTATTTCATTTAATAAATATTTTGTTTTGATATATAAGTTGTTTGGGTTTTTTCATCTAGAAAAGCGACATTAATTTCTTGACGAACTAATGTATACATATAATAGTACTGTCTGTTGTCTGTCCATGTAACTACTTCGCAGGGTGTAGATAGATCTTCACCAAAATTGGTATGAAAGTTTATTGGGCCAATGCGAAGATACATGCAAATTTATGGTTTCACATTTTGTGTTTTGCAGTTTTTATGTCATAAGATAACCTTTCGTTACTCACGAATTTGCATAACTTCCGTCCAGGGGACGGGCACTCCAGCTAGTCATTTAATAAGTAATCTTATTTAGATATAATGAGATATTTAACTAACGATTTGCTGGAGTAAAATAATATCTTTTTGTGTACGCCATAACAAAACAAAATCAATATAAAGCCTAATTCAAAAAAATAAACATAAAAATAAGATTTTATGACGAAATCTATAATATATATACAAAATTATACGTTGTATAATATACGTACATATATATAAACTTCTTGTCAAAAGAATGGAACTTAAAAATGCAAATTAGACACCATAGCATTATTTTCAACGTTTTTTCGCTCTGAGCGAAGTGCATATTTGTAAATATATTTTCTCTTACGTTTTTGGTTAGTCGAGAGTAATGTATATATATATTTTCAGTGGTCATCAATGAGTAGTTGCGCTTTTCAAAGATTATTTTTCACCCTTGATTAAATATGTCTTTAGAAAGCTGAATGGTCATTCTTGAATAATTTTATTTTAGAAAGCTCGTTGGATATTTGTATGTTCGTTTTTGTTTTTTGAAAGCTGATTGGTAGTTCTTGAGGTGATATTTGCAAACTTGATTGGTCACACTAGGTAAGTCTATTTGTAATAGATCAAGTTGGTCACTTTTGAGTATAAATTTTTCTGCATAAGAAAACATAATATTATTATCCTGGTTACAAAATTTCAGTGTAACACTTCGTGTATTCTTTCTATTTTTATAATGTTACTAAATGTTATTTTATTACATTCAGAACGTAGTTAACAACCCCCCGTTGTTGCCTTGGGAAAATAAAAGGTGTACTTTTAAGTCAGAGGAGATATCCAGATCCTCTTTTGGCTTCTTTTTTCCGAGACAAATGCAAACTTTCCCAAGCATCACATACATCATCCTAAAATGTTGATAACGAAACCTTGGAAACAGTTACAATATTTCTGGGCTTGAATAGTGATATCTTTCGCTATGACGTGCATCAACGTGACTTTGATAAGCCACTATATAATGAGGCTAAATTTAAAATATGTTATTGTTATTACCTTTTCTTCTCTTCCTGCTGGGTATCACCTAAACCTTTGAAGATGAGAATCTTACTCCTTGTTTTAGCGATGGTTCTGGATGTGGTCCTTTGTTCAAAGTTCGACATCTATCGGCAGGGACAGAAAGTCACACCTTATGGACGTAAGTTTTAGTACAATTACTGGTAGTAGAATGTCACATGTCTTGATAAGCTTACTGGTAGTAGAATGTCACATGTCTTGAGAAGCTTACTGGTAGAAAGTCAGACCATCTGAGCATAAGTCTTGACGAACTTGTTCATAGTTGAAAATCATATCTTACGGACGTGAGATTTAATAAAGTTTTATGGTAAAAATTCACACCTTATGGCGTAAGGCTAGATGGACTTACTTATGAAAGAAAGTTGTGCATTAAGGACATAAGTTCAAGTAGATGTCGTAGTGACACACCTTATGAGGGTAGGTTTTGATAGAATGGCTGGTGGTAGAAAGTCATACCTAATGGACATAAGTCTTGGTAAATGTACTAATGGCAGAGAGCTACATGGGACGTCAATACTGCTTAGACGTGTTAATAATGAACATTTTCAAATGACATACGATATAAGTATTGCGTGTTTTCCAATAATATTCAAATGTCCCTCGAAGATACGATTGTCCAGTGATCAATAATCTATAATTTCAGTTCATAATATTATTTATACGGACAGCTGTTGTTGTTTGTTTAGCGTAAAGCTACATAATGGGCTATCTGCTCTCTGTCCACTCTAGGGAATCGAACCCCGGATTTTAGCATCATAAGCCCGGAAACTTACCGCTGACTTATCGGGGGACCGCACGAATAAAAGAAGCAAGTGTGTCTTTCATAATGAACTAATTTTGGGACATGGCAACCTTTCTAAATTTATGGAAATGCTGAAATAGTTGGGGAGGTATCCTTCGTAACCGTTATGAAGAGCTTTAAATAATATACTATATCATAAACGCAAACTGTACTCAGTAAGAACATGCTCTTTTGTAAGTAACTAATTTACTCAAAACTGTTTAAATCGCTGAAATATTTTACTTCAGGTTCTTTTCTATGTGGCCCGGCATGGTCAGGTGGTTAGGGCGCTCGACTCGCTATCTGAGGCTCCCCCTTTCAGCCGTGGGGGCGTTATAATGTGACGGTCAATCCCACTATTCGTTGGTAAAAGAGTAGCCCAAGAGGTGGTGATGAATGCCTTCCCTCTAGTCTTACACTGCTAAATTAGGGACGGCTAGCGCAGATAGCCCTCGTGTAGCTTTGAGCGAAATTCAAAAAATAAACAAATTTTTCTATATCATGTTTAATTTGCGATAAACATTAAAATATCACGAAGATTATTCTACATCTGAGTTATGAAATGATTATTTTACAGGTTTGGTTGAAGGTGACATCATGCTTCTCAACGAAAGAAGTGTTGGGGTAAGAGATTTTATTTTTATCCTTTTAAACGTACAAATATATTATTTTCTAAACTAATTGAAGGGTAACGCCAACTGAAACCAAAACCAGACCTAGGTTTTAATCGCCTGAAAATGAAATAATAATATGTTGTAGAGTTTATATTTTATAAACTTCATTAGATTCCTTGTCGAAATTAGATGGGAATGGGTAAGCTATGCGTGATGATACAACAATATCTTAAAGTGAATCTGAATCTCTAGACTTTTCTAACTGCGCTAGTTAGAAAGCACAACAATATCTTAAAGTGAATCTGAATCTCTAGACTTTTCTAACTGCGCTGTTTAGAGAATACAACATCTTAAAGTGAATCTGAATCTCTAGACTTTTCTAACTGCGCTGTTTAGAGAATACAACATCTTAAAGTGAATCTGAATCTCTAGACTTTTCTAACTGCGCTGTTTAGAGAATACAACAATATCTTAAAGTGAATCTGAATCTCTAGACTTTTTTAACTGCGCTAGTTAGAAAGCACAACAATATTTAAAGTGTATTCGAATATTTAGACTTTTCTAACTGTGCTGTTTAGAAAGTACAACAATATATTAAAGTGTATCCGAATATCTAGACTTTTCTAACTGTGCTGTTTAGAAAGTACAACAATATCTTAAAATGTATCCGAATCACTAGACTTTTCTAACTGTGCTGTTTAGAAAGTACAACAATATCTTAAAGTGAATCTGAATCTTTAGACTTTTCTAACTGTGCTAATTGGAAAGCACAGCAAAATCTTAAAGTGAATCTGAATTTCTAGACTTTACTAACTGTGTTAATTAGAAAGCACAACAATATCTTAAAGTGTATCCGAATATCTAGACTTTTCTAACTCGTGTAGCCCATTAATATGAAGAAAGGTCTACCTTTCAAAAGCGTTCGGGTTATAGAGTTTTGTATTTTTGTGTTAAATTGATTTTTTCAACCTACGTGTTTTCCTGACATCATGAATGAAGCCACCTAGTTCAATATATTTATTAGTATTTGGTATTGTTTTTCGAAATGTTCAGAAATATTATGTCGCCCCTAGGAGAGAGCTGCCCTGAGAGACCGAAGATATCAGTGGCAAAATAAAGCTGTTCCGTACGTGCTCTCCAATTCTTACAGTAAGTGATAATTAGTATATGTTTTTGTAACTATTATTCGTTCATAATTCTTAGCAGGTGCCTTATTATTTTTTATTGAGACAAACTAAACAAACATCTGAATGTTATAAGTTCATCCTTAAAGTTTTGAAGTTCATAAAACGAAATTGTCTTTGTATTTTCATATTTTACTTTTGTGTTACTGATGTCCTAATTTTGTATTATTTGAATCTCAAAATTTGGCATGGTGGCGTAACCAGCTTTGATGTTACATGGTCATTTAACCAACTTTAATGTTCTGCTCAGTCTAGAATAATCCAAGCCAAATGATTGAAAAAATATGTTTTCCGTATGTTAAGTTCAAGTTCTATTCCACAACACAAATTTATATGTAAAGAAGTCTAATGAATGGAAGAGTTTCAAGATAATTTGAAGAATAAGATTTAGATGACATTCGTGTAGCGTGTAAAATAATGATTAAAACATGTATTGTTTTATTATTTAGGGTAACTTTTAGTATCAGCAAATCGTTCTTATTCAATGCCAGTGCATTAGTTATTACAGTTAGAATTGTAATACAGTTATGTTTTCTCGATAAAAAATATAAAACTCAGAACTCTTAGTATTTCGTTATATAGGTATACCATTTCTAAAGATGCAAAATCTCAAATTTTACTGAAGTTTATAAGCCATTAAAGAAGGCTTAAACGATAGCTTCTTTATAACGTAAACCATAGTATTGTGTTTACTGTTTCCTTTTCGCTTACGAAGCTTTTGTCATATATTTCTTGGTTATTATAAACAAGACAGCTGAGAAAACACAGAGAACTTTAACATGCACAAAGTGTTACCTGTCATTACCTTTATCATTTCATCACCTTTGCATTTTGTTCAGCTTATTTCATTTTTTTATACGATCATTTCAGGCTCGTCAGAAGTAGCTGTAATAAAGAGTGCAATGGAAGAATATTCCAAACTTACTTGCATAAGGTTTATACAGCGAACCACCCAAAGGGACTATCTCTATATTAGTTCTATGGACGGGTTAGTATTGTAATCATAACTTGATTTTTCTTAGAACACGGTAAAGATTTATTATATTATTTGTTTCAGGTACCAGATGCCGCTTTGATCTCAAGATGGAACACTTAAACTCTAAAGATAAACCATGTAAATATGTCGATTGTCACCTTTAACCAAAAAGCACTTGAAACATAAGGAACTTTACCATACTTAACTTTATTCGTGTTAAGAGTCAAAAGTATTATCGTTTTCGATAAACGCGTTTTTGTCGGTAATCTCTAGTTAAAATAAAATGCTAACGAAATAATAAAAAACAAAACAATTTCCTTTAAATTATGAAGACATCCTCATATTCTGAACAATTATGAAACAACGTTTCGAAAAAACCTTCACTCTGATGACTCGTCTGATTTCCAGATAATTGCCTGATAATAAAGCATTTGGTAAAGCAGTCTGATTACATTGATGAAGTTGATCCTTTTCTGCTCTCTTATATTTCTAAAATTAATCTTTGACATTCTTCTGAATAATTCAAGCCCATTACAGTTCATTCGTTTTACATCAAGGTATTTTGTAAGATTAGAAAAGATGGAAACTATTCCATACATTGCAAAAATATAGCCATTAATTCGGTCGTAAAACTCTTTTATTTTATGCTGTTTCATCCATTAGATATAGCTGTAATTAAAAACAGTGAAATTTAGCATTTTTTTTCCCAGAAAAATGTCTTTAGTATTACTCAACTAATAACCAAGAAGATTATTTCAAAACACCCAAAAATTCGAACGCTTTCGTATTCTTGATTGCACTCCTTCACAAATATATTGGTCAGGCATGGCCTGATGGTCAGAACAGTCGTCTCGCAGCCTGCGGGTCGCGGATTCGAATCACATCACCAAACATGCTTTTCTTTAAGCCGTAGGGGCGTTTTAATGTGATGGTCAATCCCACTATTCGTTGATAAAAGAGTAGCCCAAGAGTTGGCGGTGTGTGATGTTGACTAGTTGCCTTCCTAATTTGAGCTAGTCTGAAAGAATGTTTCGAAAAAATCTTCACTCTAGTGGCTGGTATGAGTTACAGACAACGGCCTGATAATAAAGCATCTGGTAAAGCAAGCTGAGTAGGGTGAAATTGAAACCTTCACTCTAGTGAAATTAGGCTAGAGCATGTAGCCATCGAGCCAGATATTCAACACATAAACATAAATATAATTGAATATTTTGCTAATTCTTTGGTTCGTCTAATAATAGTAGATGTTTAACTTGATATATAAAATAGCTCTTTTCATGTGTCATTGAAATATAATTTTTTTTATACTAACGATCTTCATGGAAAGTTATCCTTTGGGTTTGTTTGTTTGTTTGTTTGTTTG
>NW_013666134.1:477569-484817 GCF_000517525.1 Limulus polyphemus
TAATTTAGCAGTGTAAGACTAGAGGGGAGGCAGCTAGTCATCACCACCCACCGCCAACTCTTGGGCTACTCTTTTACCAACGAATAGTGGGATTGACCGTCACGTTATAACGCCCCCACGGCTGAAAGGGCGAGCATGTTTGGTGTGACGAGGATTCGAACCCGCGACTCTCAGATTGCGAATCGAACGCCCTAACCATCTGGCCATGCCGGGCCTCTTTTTATTTTAAGAATATGTGTTTTACGGACATACATTTTTTTCGTTCAAATTCACTGTACTGAGCCAAGAGAAAAAATAATTATTTCGTGTATTTTTTGTAGATGTTGGTCATACATGGGACGCATCGGTGGAAGACAAGACGTTTCTCTTGCCAGCAGAGGCTGCATATATAAGGGAATTGTCATGCACGAACTAATGCATGCTCTTGGCTTCGAGCATGAACATAGTCGACCTGATAGAGAGCAGTTTCTGAATATTTTGTGGGCAAATATTGACAGAAGTACGTTATATATATATATATATGGATTTAGATAGTTGCACATAAGTCAGAATAGAACATTAGAACTTAAAACATTAGAACTTTCTCGTAACATATTTTTGGAAATAACAATGCATAATTAATTCTTAGTGAGAGATAGTTTAATACCATAACGAAAATTAAACATTATTTTGTTTAAAACATATGTGTAGTTAGAGAAAAAGATAGGTACAGGTATTTAAGTTAAAAATGGAAGGTAGTTAGGCACATGTGCTGATAGATAAGTATAGACAGATAATTAGGTACAGGTATAAGTTGGTAGGTGGGTAAGTAGACAGATATGTAAATATACTTACATATCTAAGAGAGTAGATTAGAACACATACAAATAGGTAGACGTGTAGGTAGGATTGTAGAAAGTGAGATAAGCATACAAATAAGTGGTTGCCTTGTTAAGTAGGTAGGTAAGTATGTAAACAAGCAGTCACTCAGGTAGATTTACAGGTAAGGAGGGAGATAAATATATACTTATAGGTAAATAAATAGACAAGATCTATTCCATGTATGATTACGTCTTGTCTATAAAAAATAGATAAGTGGGTATGCATGTTGGTGGATACATATGTCGAGAGATAGGTAAATAAATAGACAGGACCCACTTATCTAATTTTTTATCTATTCCATGCATGATTACGTCTTGTCTATCTATATGCATGTTGGTGGATACATATGTCGAGAAATAGGTAAATAAATAGACAGGTAGATAGACAAGACGTAATCATACATGGAATAGATAAAAAATTAGATAAGTGGGTATGCATGTTGGTGGATACATATGTCGAGAGATAGGTAAATAAATAGATAAGTGGGTAAGCATGTAGGTAGATATATAGGTATGGAGATAGATATCTAAACAGGTAGGTGAGTAGTCATGTATATAAATAAATAAAAATCTATTATATTTCCTGAGTGTAACTAAGCTTTTTCAAGTTATGGCGCTCTTAACGTTGCTTGTACAGGCACAAAAAATGAAGATACGATTTTGGTAATCGTTCTATTTCATCTATACAATCATATTTTGACCAAAAGTGTATCCGAGGCTGTTTACAAGGTATATGTTAAACAATTCAAGCAATATGGAAATCCCAGAGCCGTTGATGTGTAAATGTATACCATCAGCTCTATAAGTGTAACATTAAATGAAAAGATTGATTAGGTTTAGCACAATTAGCATTCTGAACGTTGAAAATAAAGGCGAGTTTGCACTTGGATGGATTAGGTGTCCAAAACGTGATGTTCAGTACTGTGCTAAAAATATTGGTTCTTATGAAGAGGAAATCAAAGTTGTTTCTTTTTATTGTAGTAAGACTGATAAGTCTTTAAAACTTTCAACTGAGCAGATGTTCACGTAATTGTAGGCAGACCTACACCGGTTTCTGAGATAAACTTTCAACCGAGCAGATGTTAACGTAATTGTAGGCAGACCGACACCGGTTTCTGAGATAAATTTTCAACTGAGCAGATGTTCACGTAATTGTAGGCAGATCTACACCGGTTTCTGAGCTAGACTCTCAGCTGAGCAGATGTTCACGTAATTGTAGGCAGACCGACACCGGTTTCTGAGATAAACTTTCAGCTGAGCACATGTTCACGTAATTGTAGGCAGACCGACATCGGTTTCTGAGATGAGCTTTCAACTGAGCAGATGTTCACGTAATTGTAAGCAGACCGACACCGGTTTCTGAGATAAACTTTCAGCTGAGCAGATGTTCACGTAATTGTAGGCAGACCGACACCGGTTTCTGAGCTAAACTTTCAGCTGAGCAGATGTTACGTAATTGTAGGCAGACCTACACCGGTTTCTGAGATAAAGGGTTACATGACACAGATGTTTGCTAAGCAGAAGAGGTAGCAGCATACATCTTTGATCAAGCATCAGGATAGCATAGCACTGTACGGCAAGGTGAAAATTTCATGAACAGCGTACGACGGGATGGAGAAGTCTTTGTCAATGAAATGGCATTAATGAAACTGGGACCAGTAATATGGTAACAGACTGGGAAATTTGCACAGGTAGCACCATTCTGACAAATGGAGCATGCGCTAATAATAACACTGCCGAATGACCAAAGTTAATGGTTAGACATCGAGTTGTGACCAATGTTCGAAGATATTCTAATTGCCCGTTTTGTAGAGCCTCAAAAGGAAAAATTTGGCATTTCAAAGGCAGTCGTTTGGTTGAAATAATATCCATCTACTTTTATCAAATCTCTAGTTACTTCGCATCGTGCATAAAACGATTGGGTAACTTCTTACTGTATAGGTCTATATTATGTATTTCGTGTTATTTATGTAATCAGTAGTTTCTCAATTATGGGACACCAGTAACTGATAATACTTCTCCATATACATTTCGGTGCTAGACATAGGGTTTTTACCTTATTTGCTGCTACACTAACATCACAAGAACATATAATTTATTGCTACCTAAACATAGGCTTTTTATCGTATTTGCTGCTACATTAACCTCACAACAATATATAATGTATTGCTACCTAAACACAGGCTTTTTATCTTATTTGCTGCTACATTAACATTACAACAACATATAATGTATTGCTACCTAAACACAGGCTTTTTATCGTATTTGCTGCTACATTAACATCACAACAACATATAATGTATTGTTACATTCACATATAGTGTAATTTACATTGACTTCTCTACCTAGAGCTGTCTGGTGATGGATATTACTATGAAACAATGATGACCACTTTCAAAAGGTGCATCAAAAAATGTCTTACTTCTTCATTAGAGCTAAAGAACCCTTTACAGGTGATACCATCATGCATAGAACAGTAATTTAACATTCAGGTCACATAATCACACCAAAACATTTACTTAACTTTCAGGTGTATCGAGCATGGCCAAGTAGTTAAAGTGCAGGACTGTGAATCCGAGAGTTCATTGTTCGCGACCTGTTCCCGTAAAATCGCACTTCTGGTTACAGTAGCCCAGAGTTGATGGTGGATGCTGGTTTTATTAATTAGAAAGCTTCTCTCTAAACTTTCAGCCAATATCAGGGACGGCTAATGCATATTATCCTTATGTAGCTTTGAGGGAATATCAGTAAAAGACAACAACAACAACAACAAAAAGGATCAGGTCACATTATCTCACTCACAGCACTTAACTTTGGGTCACAATATGACATCAAAAACAGCTGGTGGACTTTTAGTTCACACTATTATATCCAGAACACGAACCTAGCTTTCAGGTCACATTTTCACATGTAGAACACGAACTTAATTTCAAGTTACACTATCAGAACCAGAACATTTACTTAACTTTCAGTTCATTCTATCACAACCAGAACCCTTACTTAACTTTTAGTTCATACTATCAGACTCAGAATAGCTTGTTAACTATCAGATGATTATTGTCCTGTTGCCCCAAAATCATGCTCTGAACATTTGGGCGGTGAATGCGTTATGAGTGCCGGTTAAATCCTACTATTCGATTAGAGGTGGTGGTGGGTGCTATTAATTACCTACCTTCCCTATAATTTATCACATGAAAATTGTTCTATTGTATCTTAATGCGAATATCCGAGACAAGCAAAAACATATTTCAGGTCTCACTATCACACGCAGAACTGTTCCTTAACTTTCAGGTAAAACATAGTCACACATAGAACATTTCTAAGTATTTCTAAGTAGAGATAAATAAGTAGTTTGGTAAATATTTAAATACTATTAAGATAGTGAATAAAGAGGTTAAATAGGATTGTTGTTGTTACATTGTTGACTAGAACAATTAGAAGGAACTTAAGTTTTAGGCATAATTTCACCAATATAAAGTTACGTATTTGATAAAGAAAACTAATTCTGATCTGTTCTTTATAGACAATTGGGACCAATTTCAAGTAGCATCTTCTTTTGAATTCGATACCCTATCTGAAGCTTATGATTATAGGTCAGTTATGCATTATGATGGATGGGCATTTGCTAAAGGTAAAGAGCCATCAATGATGCCAAAACAGACAGGTGTCGACATTTATGAGTTAGGTCGTGGTCTTGAAGAGGATCGGTTTACCAAGTTGGACCTAACGAAACTTGACAAGTATTACTGTAGGTAAAGCAACGAAAGATTTGGGAAATGTTTCGTCTGCGTAAAGAAATGCCACGAGATTTAATAAAAAATATATATTACCAAATTTTACTGTTGTAGTGGACTTTTTTACATGACATATGGTTAAGAAGCTTCTAAGGAGGTGGGTGAATTCCACCCCACCCTCCTCTTTTGCAGTGGATGACATTTTTTAAGATCGTTTTTTTTTTTTTTTACTTAAGAAACCCATCAGTAATAACGAACAAGTATAACACGCATGCGTCTATCAATGCCACAACACCAACATGAACAAATTCGTGGTACCGCAGTGTTGAAAATTTTTTAACGATTAGATTAATTCTAATTACATCTTTTTGTTTCTATAACGAGTAATAAAAATTACATAAAAAGCAGTTCAAATTAGAACGACGTCTTACCATTACATTCATGTATTGTTATTAATTTATATTTCTGATATCAACAAGTAAGTCTAGTCCGAAAAAAATTGGTAATTTTAAAAGTAAACTTTCATGTTGTGTTTAGATGTTTGAATACATTTCCATGCATGAGTTTGTACAATATTCACAAATCAGTAAAAAAATCATGTTGATGATATCCATAGGTATTAAAAATACGAGATTTCTATACAAATGACATTAATTTAGTGATTTTGATTTAAAAACGCGTGTTTTAACCTTATCGAATTTCAAATTACAGTCATTGTCATAATAAATTTATCTCTTAGAAAAGAAATATTAAAAAGAGAACAAACTGTTTTTCTATCTTCAATAATACTTTTTTGAATTTTGAAACATATTAACTGTATTTATGTAATGAAGAGCACTTCATGATGAGTGTCTATGCCTATTGTTTGAAGTGTTACTTCGGTGCTAATACGAAAAGAATAACTACCAATTGATTACTGTGTAAGTACTACACGGGTCATATAAGAGTTTGTTTATCTTACTTTGATTTTCACTCTTGCCGTTGTTTATCTTACTTTGATTTTCACTCTTACCGTTGTTTATCTTACTTTGATTTTCACTCTTACCGTTGTTTATCTTACTTTGATTTTCACTCTTACCGTTGTTTATCTTACTTTGACTTTCACTCTTACCGTTGTTCATCTTACTTTGATTTTCACTCTTACCGTTGTTTATCTTAATTTGATTTTCACTCTTACCGTTGTTTATCTTAATTTGATTTTCACTCTTGTCGTGTAACCCAAAGGAGTTGCATCTTTATAGTAGTGTTTTAAAGCATAAACAATACTTGGCTTGTTTGAAATGTCAACAAACTCTGGGTCGTTAATAGCTATTTTCTGGCGCTGTATGTTCGGTGTTGTTCGGTAAGTAGAGTTGTATAACTTGCATTGTTCAGTAACAACATGTCAGTCCTGTATCTCTACCACGGTCTCAATATGTCAGTCCTGTATCTCTATCCACAATCACCATACCCTAGTTCTGTATTTCTACCCACGGTCACAATATGCCAGTTCATTATCTCTATCCGTGGGTAGAGATACAGGACTGACATATTGTGACCGTGGGTAGAGATACAGGACTGACATATTGAGACCGTGGGTAGAGATAATGAACTGGCATATTGTGTCCGTCAGTAGAAATACAGAACTAGGGTAGGGTGATTGTGGATAGAGATAATGAACTGGCATATTGTGTCCGTCAGTAGAAATACAGAACTAGGGTAGGGTGATTGTGGATAGAGATAATGAACTGGCATATTGTGACCGTCAGTAGAAATACAGAACTAGGGTATGGTGATTGTGGATAGAGATAATGAACTGGCATATTGTGACCGTCAGTAGAAATACAGAACTAGGGTAGGGTGATTGTGGATAGAGATAATGAACTGGCATATTGTGACCGTCAGTAGAAATACAGAACTAGGGTAGGTGATTGTGGATAGAGATAATGAACTGGCATATTGTGACCGTAAAGACAGAGAACTGTCATATTGTGTCTGTGGATACAGAATTGACATTTTGGTACAATGAATAGAGACACAGAACTTGCGTATTGTGACTGTCCATAAAGATACAGAGATGGCATATTGTGACGTGGGTAGAGACACATTACTATCATATTGTGACCGTGGGTAGAAATACAGAACTAGAATAGGGTGATTGCGGGAAGAGATACAGGACTGACATATTGTGACCGTCGATAGAGATAATGAACTGGCATATTGTAACCGTCAGTAGAAATACAGAACTAGGGTATGGTGATTGTGGTTAGAAATACAGGACTGACATATTGAGACCGTGGGTAGAGATACAGGACTGACATATTGAGACCGTGGATAGAGATAATGAACTGGTATATTGTGCCCGTGGGTAGAAATACAGAACTAGGGTATGGTGATTGTGGGTAGAGATACAGGACTGACATATTGAGACCGTGGGTAGAGATACAGAACTGGCATATTGTGTCCGTGGGTAGAAATACAGAACTAGGGTAGGGTGATTAATCACTGTACTAACATTTCGATGATGTTTCTCTTTCTATATATACGTATTCACAGTCACAATATGTCAGTTCTGTATCTCTACCCACGGTCTCAATATGTCAGTCCTGTATCTCTACCCACAATCACCATACCCTAGTTCTGTATTTCTACCCACGGACACAATATGCCAGTTC
>NW_013666134.1:485714-493804 GCF_000517525.1 Limulus polyphemus
CAGTGGCTTTATCGACTGCACTAATATTTCAGTTTTGTGTCTCTCCAGTGTATCAAAATATCAATTCTTTCTGTTTTTCCACATTCACAATATGTCAGTTTTATGTGTTTCTTCACAGTCACACTGTGGCAATCCCGTGTCTCTATCCACTATCCTGATATTTGAGTATTATATCTCTCTATATATAAATACACAGTTTTAATATCAGTTTTGTATTTTTACGTACAGTTTCACTGTGTTAGGCCTGTACCTCTAATCATAGTCCATGAATGTTAATTTTATATCTGAAACAAAGATACGGGTATGCCTGTTTTGTCTGTATATTTTCTGTAACACATACGTAATGAAAACTGAAATAAATACACACATAAAACCATTTATTCATATATATTTTAGTATATTGTCTACGAAGAATGATTGATTAACGACACTAGAAAAACTTTGTTCACATAGTGAAAGAAGACATAAATGCTATGTCTAACTAGAAATCAGAAACCATTATCAAAGTCTCACCTGAGATCCTTACAGCATCTGTTTAGATTTAGTATGTTTGTACTTGATATTTTTAAACCTCAAATGAATGGGTTACATTTTGGAATGTCGGTATGTAACATAAATCTATCACTTATGTGTTATAGAATTCATAAAGGACACGAGGGTCACAATAACAGAAATTTTAACCAATATCGTATTAACCAGATTAACTTAACGAACATTACATTAACCAGATTAACTTAACGAACATTACATTAACCAGATTAACTTAACCAATATCATATTAAACAGATTATCTTAACGAACATTACATTAACCAGATTAACTTAACCAATATCATATTAAACAGATTAACTTAACGAACATTACATTAACCAGATTAACTTAACCAATATCATATTAACCAGATTAACTTAACGAACATTACATTAACCAGATTAACTTTAATAAGACAATAGATACGTGGCTATTTTTCACAAAACACATGGAAACACAGCAATGATACTAAAAAGAAATGTTTTGAGAAGCCAAACAAATCACATATCATGCACAATGGTCGATTCTAAACTTTGAATAAGTTACACTTTCGCTTACATCGTAGTTTAAACAGCCACAATATTTACTCATTTTTTAATACGCTATTACATCATACATAAGGCTTCCAAAGTGATTAAACGACAAGCTTGTGCCCCGTTTCTACTGTACGTTTACTGATAGTTACGGTGGTGTATGACGCAACAATTTATGGATCTTTTATCTATCCTTAAAGTTTAGGAAAGTTTTACATCATTCTCTACTTGTCAAGGAAATCAAACACCAAATACAGCCCAGCTCTAGAAGACTTATGTAGTCACTTGTCATACACCAGATAACGAGGTGCGAACGTTGTCTCTGTGGTGAAATATGCCCGGATACAGTAACAAGGAGTTGCAATACAGAGATAACATGAAATTTTGAAAACTGCAATGCTTCACATCGAATCCCTTTACCGCTGCAATAATTACCCATATCAGTGAAAGACAGGGGTAGGACGAACTAGTTGGAACTCATGTTTGACCTTGATTTGTGTTAAAACATCCCGAAGTAGTTTGATAAGAGATGATAGTATTATTTACAGGCTACTGGTTAAAATTGGAACACACACACACACAAGGCAGATAACTCAAAAATGAATTTAATATGATAATTTTGGGAGAAATAACAGACGCTTATGTTTAATCATTAACTATATATATAAATACCTGTAGAAATTTCTTTCTAGCAACATTAAAACATTTAGCAACATTTTGCAACAGTTCCCATGACTGTTTATGTAATACTTTAATTGATATTTTAAAGCATGTTAATCAATCCTCTTATGTGTAGTTTATTTTAGATGATTCAGTGGCGAAGCCTTTTATGTGTTCCATGTACTTGGGTGCATTCAAACACCCACCTGAGTATTTTACACGATAAGTCGAACAATGTCACAAGTTCAGGCATCAGAATTGTAGCCAAATCTGGCTTATTTTTCGCAAGGTTATTTACGACATACTTTCACTCCTGTTTATATTAACACAATTGTGCAATAACACTTTAAAGTTGTTCTACGTACAGGCTCTTAATGACTTGTTCAGCGGTAAGTCTGAGTTCTTGTAACACTAAAATTCGGGCTTAATACCCGCGGTGGGCACAGTGCAGATAATAAACTGTGTAGCTTTTTCACTTAAAAACAAATAAAACAAACTTACTGACTTACGTTTAACACTTTTGTGGTTTGTGTATTAACACGGACTTACAATAAGCGTTCAGTGTTGATCATAGAAGTTAATGTTCATTCCTTTCACCACTTTTACACATTTGTGTATACATCCTAATATTAATTAAATAGACACACCCAAGATAAAATCAAGCATCTCTATGATGTATTATGAAAATATCCAACTCGGTAAAGATCACAGAAGATAAATGGTCGTGCTATGCGGTAAAGTATCCCTGGAATTATAAGTATTTTCACAAAAACTGATAATTCGACGATTAGATGGTGGTTAAAGTCGGTGAAAATCGCCAAGCCACTTGAATTACCTATTCCACGGTGAATATGGTGACGATACGCTTATAGTTATGTCGGAAAACATCAGTTTCTGCATGGATCAGACTCCCAGAGTTTACAGAACGAACCTTTCATGCTGTGAGGAGAAGTGTAGAGAATGACCCACGTCAAAGGGATGTTACTGTTTCAAGTAAAAGTGTGTCCTAATTCCATGAAAAATTATCTTAATAACATGGGCAACAATGGTAGATTAGACAGACGGAAGTCACTCCTCATTCCATGCAATATCGCACGTCGACAGCAATGGACATCACAGATGCTGTTACACCCTCCTGCTTTTAGGATGTATTTGTCTCCGGCGAATCCACATTTGCACAACAATCCTCGCGGAATAGTGCACATGGGTGTTTCTGTTATGGTGTAGGATGCGTCACAGCTGGTGCAAGCGGATGGACGACCTCTGCTGCTTGATATATCTCATTTCTCGTGTAAAGCTTTCTACAAGTCTGCTCCAATCCAGCTTACCAGATCAGGCAGTGTTTTCATGTAAGATGGGGCTCCTGCTCATTCAGCCCGACTCATAAAATGATTGCTTGAAGGTCAGGGTATTACGACTCTCTCGTAGCCAAGCTAATAGTCGGATAAATACCCTATTAAGTATTTGTGGTCTATTCTTGATCCTACCCTACGAAAGTGTCAAAAATCAATTTCTAGGTACATCCTCATCCAAATTTCTCGCCAGGAGTGGGGTACAATCCCACAGATCTAGACTCTATAAATAAGATGTGTATCCTTCCTTAAATATTGAAAATGGTGGATTCACTAAAATCTCATTATATGTAATCTTGTCCCCTTTGCTTCATCTTTATTTATTTAGTAAAATGGAATTATTTCTCAAGTGGGTGTTTACTTATTGGTAAAGTGTTTATGTTAACGTAGATACACTGTGACAGCTCGCTTATGATTTTCATACGAGTTCTTATTGACAATCCCTTTATTACTTGTTTATTAATATATGGTTACAGTACGAGCAGTATGTGTATGTTTTTGCTAAGTCGTTGTCGTCTTTTTAGTGCAAAGCTACACAATGAGTTCTGTCCACCGTCGGGAATCCGTTCCCGGATTTTATCGTTGTAAATCCGTAAATATACCACTGACCCACTGAGGGACGTCAATTTTTGGAAATATTTTGGTTTGATTCTAATATCGCCTTCTCTCGAGTTTCTTCTACGTTCAACAAATTGTTTTTAATAACCATTTTGAAGAACACCATATTATAGCCCAGAGACATACAGGTTTACTTGGCAAGATTGATCAAAAACAAAACTGAGTTTTAAATCCCCAAATCTGTGGCTTTTAACATCCCAAAGTGAAACATGATTAAAGTGTTACCCTTTCTTCTAAATATGATGTTTTGTGGGTTTGTTTCACGCAATTGAAAAGAAATAACTTAAGATATTTTAATTGATAATGGCATTTGATGTGAATTAGGAAATCTTCCATCAAATAGTATGTTCATTTCACGAATTGTTTTAAACTTGAATCTTATTTTCAGTTAATTTTTCTTGTCCTTTTTCTGAAACTGGCATTATACCCAGTTTGAATATTATTATAGACTAAAAATAGGTTTCTATGTTTATTCAGTTGCATTATATAGGTCAAAAGCAAGCGATTTTGTTTGTTTGATTGTTTTTGAATTTCGCGCAAAGCTACACGAGGTCTATCTGCCGTCCCTAATTTAGCAGTGTAAGACTAGAGGGATGGCAGCTAGTCATCACCACCCACCGCCAACTCTTGGGGTACTCTTTTATCAACGAATAGTGGGATTGACCGTAACTTTATAACGTCCCCACGGCTAAAAGGGCGAGCATGTTGGTATGACGGGGATTCGAACCCGCGACCCTCAGATTGCGAGTCCAGCGCCCTAACCACCTGGCCATGCCGGGCCATTGTTTGTTTGAAGCAAAGCAATACAATGGGATATCTGAGCTGTGCCCACCTTGGGAATCGAACCAGGAATTTTAGGGTCATAAACCCTCAAGTTTACGTCTGAGTCGCTGGAGGGCAAGAGAAAGCGAAATAACTATAATGAGTTTGTTTAAGCAACAGGTAAAAGAATATGTCCTTAAACGTTTTTCATTTGAAACTGTTTGTTTATGGTTAATGGATTAGATTTTTTTGTCAGAATGAATTCTGACATTTTCCTGACTTGACACTATCTTGTAAAGCTTTCAACGTGAATATGATTTTCACATAGAAACTTGCATTATTCTCAACTAAACTCAAACTATAATCATAACAACCAAACGTAGTTGATAAGTACATGATTTCTGTAAACAGAGCACTATAGGATATAGAAAATACAAGTTACAATATTGGCTTTCGTTATGCTTCTACAATTTAGAATAAATACGTGTATGTCATATTGCCGACTGAGTGGCACACTATATCTACGGTTGCTCAAACATCGCATAAATACTACAATTATTAGTGAAAAAACAGAGTGATTGCGACTCATTGCTTCTCAACAGAGCGTTTCTAAGAGACTTTGTCCCACAGTGGCTTAGCGGTAAGTCTGAGGCCTCACACCGCTAAGAAACGGTTTTCGATACTCGTGGTGGGCGCAGCTAGGGTAGCCGATTATGTAGCTTTGTGTTTACAAACAAACTAACTGGTTTGGTTTGTTTAGAATTTCGCGCAAAGCTACACGAGTGCTATCTGCGCTAGCCGTCTCTAATTTAGTAGTGAAAGACTAGTCATCACCACCCATCGTCAACTCTTGAGCTACTCTTTTAACGAAACGTGGGATTGACCGTCACATTATAATGCCCCCACGGCTGAAAGGGCGAGCAGGTTTTGCGGGACGGGGATTCGAAACTGCCTGCGACCCGTAAATTGCGAGTTAAGCACCATAACCACCTGGACAGGCCGGGCCAACCAACTAACTATCTGAGAGTATTCGAAGAGTTAGTTTATTTGTTTGAAGTTAAACACAAAGCTATACAATGGGCTATCTGTGCTCTGCCCACCACGGACATCGAAACCCGGTTTCTAGCGTTGTAAGTCCGTAGACATACCGCTGTGCCACTGGGGGGGGGGCATTCGAAGACAATCTGTAATCGAGTAAACCCGTTTTTTAAAGCTGAGATCATCATGAAAAGCTATACAATGGGCTATCTGTGCTCTGAAAACCACGGGCATCGAAACCCGGTTTCTAGCGTTGTAAGTCCGTTGACATACCGCTGTGCCACTGGGGGGGGGCACTCGAAGAGAATCTGTAATCGAGTAAACCCGTTCTGTTAAAGCTGAAATCATCATAAAAATGGGCATTTTTTTTTTACATGCAGCGTGTGTACTTTATCAATAATATCAAGGTAGTAATTTGGTTTTTAAAGAATTCTGTACATCGTTTTCTGATTCATCGACTTATAAAACTCAGATGTTACTTGTTTCTATAGGATGATACTCTCTTAAATTTCCCTCCCTAGTTACATACTCTACTCATGCTTCAGAAAATGCTAGTAGTCTTATTTTATGTATAACTGTAATAAAGGGCTGCGATTGGCCATTGGCTAAATTCTAGGCTGTGTATTGGAAGTTTCAAAGTTCGAACTGCGATATGCTGCTGAATGTCAGCAGATATGAGTTGTTACAAATTAGAAAGTCAACCCAGGTGACTAATTTTAACCAGATGGAGGACCAATCAGCCATACTCGCCGCCTAGGCGACTATTCTTAACCAGATGGAAGACCAAATCAGCAACGCTCGTCGCCCAGGCGACTACTCTTAACCAGAAGGATGACCAAATCAGCAACGCTCGTCGCCCAGGCGACTACTCTTAACCAGATGGAGGATGATGAGCGTTGCTGATTGGTACTCCATCCGGTTAAGAGTAGTCACGTAGGCGGCGAGTGTTGATGATTGGTTGTTCTTCCTGTTCCGAGAAGCTCTCGATTAGGGATGGCTATGTCTGAAGCATAGGTGTCTCTGACGTTCCCCAAAAGTTGCACAAAATTCCGTTCAAATTGAACGTAATAAATACCACACCAAGTCCTCAACATGCAAGTCCACTGAAACATTATTGCTTATATACAAATGTTTTCAGACATCCCTCCCCCGCTAGTTACTGAGCAGTTTAACCACGATAATCAACACTATATTTTTAAACTCAAGGATGATGAAAGGATCTCAGAATTAACTGTATGAGTTACGATTGCTTAGATATATTTAACCTATAAATAAAAAAAACAAGTTTTGGAAGGAAATAAACTGGTACTGCATCTTGAATGCACCATTTTTATAATAAACCAAAGTACAAGCAGATGTGTGATTTTATTGTGCCTTTTATTAACAATAATTCAAGTGAAAACACAGGTTCAGCTGAGCTTATATGTTCATCTTTACCGACCCGAATACACCACTAAAGCTTCATTTTTGGAACGCTTTTAGAAACCAGTGATGCAAATTAGTGAAGTAAGATTAAATAGTTTCAACAACACGCGAGTTTAGATACCTTGTTTAGATACGTTTTAATCAAGCCACTGATATGGCTAATTAGTTGTTTTTACATCGCAATAGTATTTGTTTAGTTTCTTAATGTCTTTTTCGGTGAGCATATCATTGGTTAGGGCCTCTCCTAATTCTGTTGCTTGAATGGAGCTCTTCTTAGGCAAGAGTGTTGGACCGGAACCCTTGGAAAAAGCCTTGTAATCGTAATGCATTACGGACTTGTAGTCGTACGGCTCTCCAAAAGTGTCGAATTCAAACGCATAGACAATATCAAACTGGAAATAATTACCTATAAAGAAAAGGAATACATTTATATCAATACAGACTGTAAATTATATCTTTTTTTTTAATGTGGTTACACTCACACCTCCCCACCCTCTCCCCCTATAAAAGGTAATAAGGTAGGATGAAGTTGATTTAAATAAGTAGCTTACTTGGAAGGATATTCTCCCATATTACAATAACATATTCGTTCCTATCAGGTCGGTTATGCTCGTGCTCGAATCCAATGGCATGCATTATCTCGTGCATCACCACACCTTTGTGCACGCAAGTGTCACGTTGAAGGGAGACGATCTGCTTTTCTCCGAGACGACCAACATTCGACCAGCAACTTCAAATACAAATAGACTATTTGCACACTACTGAGCAAAAAAGATAAACACACTAGAGTCAGATATGTCACAGTCAAGCAAAGAATGCGGATTTCAGATATTTGCAAAAACCATTAACGATGATTAACATGAAACAAAAAGAGTGTAATATAAAAACGATTTTGTAATTTTAGGTAGAAAAATTGAATCACTAATACAAATTAAAATGACTTCAAACTGAAATTTATAACGAGATACTTCATGCAGATAACGGTGATGTTTCCTGCATAAAACTAGATTCTTTTATATTTATAATGGAATGTTTCATAAACGGGGTGTTTAATACATTTAACGAGACTGTTTCATACTTACAACAGGGTGTTTAATACACTTAACGAGACTGTTTCATACTTACAACAGGGTGTTTGATACACTTAAACGAGACTGTTCATATTTGTAAC
>NW_013666134.1:494804-495473 GCF_000517525.1 Limulus polyphemus
TAACGAGACTGTTTCATACTTACAACAGGGTGTTTGATACACTTAAACGAGACTGTTTCATACTTATAACAGGGTGTTTGATACACTTAAACGAGACTGTTTCATACTTACAACAGGGTGTTTAATACACTTAACGAGACTGTTTCATACTTACAACAGGGTGTTTGATACACTTAAACGAGACTGTTTTATACTTACAACAGGGTGTTTGATACACTTAAACGAGACTGTTTTATACTTATAACAAGGTGTTTGATACACTTGAAGAGACTGTTTTATACTTACAACAGAGTGTTTGATACACTTAAACGAGACTGTTTTATACTTACAACAGGGTGTTTGATACACTTAAACGAGACTGTTTTATATTTGCAACAGGGTGTTTGATACACTTAAACGAGACTGTTTCATACTTATAACAGGGTGTTTGATACACTTAAACGAGACTGTTTCATACTTATAACATGGTGTTTGGATACACTTGAAGAGACTGTTTTATACTTGCACAGGTTGTTCCATATACGTAACTAGAATGTTTTATACTTACAACAGGGTGTTTGATACACTTAAACGAGACTGTTTCATACTTACAACATGGTGTTTGATACACTTAAAGAGACTGTTTTATACTTGTACATGTTGTTTCATATACGTAACTAGAATGTTTTA